>NC_037332.1:92868292-93040792 GCF_002263795.3 Bos taurus
ACTTTGATAAAAGTCAGGACTGCTGACCCCACGTGACTTTTGCATAACATCTCAGTGTATAAAAGTAGACCATGGAAAATAAAGAATTGGGATCAGTTTCTCGAAATACTGGTCTCCCCATGTCGCTCTCTCTCTCACTCTGGTTGAGTCTCCATCTGGAGCGCGGAACCCACCATGCTTACTAATTATGCCTGGGCTTCTAAGATCCAACTGGGGAGGCCTCAGGGTCTCCTCTCCTTCGGGAGAACGGAAGGACGCCTGCAGCCTACGTAAGTGGTGCAAACTTCTTGTCTTGAAGTTTTATTGGTCCCCCACGTAAACCAAGCTACTCAGCCTCTTTTCTCCACTGAATTTTCCTACTGAGCTATCCTCATCCTATTACTCTTTATATCTTTGATAAAATATTTAAATAAATAGGTCGCCGACGCCGTCCCCGCTTCGAATACCCTGGATCAGCCGGGGCAGGACCCCGGCAGGTGGCGCCCGAACAGGAACGATTCGAAGGTAGGTCCCCAACCCTTTCCCCCAGTGTTCAATTTTAGGGACGGATAGGACCCCACTCAGGGTGCCGCGGACCCCCCCTGTAGGATAGACAGGGCGAGAGGAGTGGGAAGTGTTGAAAGTGTTAAAGAGTTAGACTTAGAGAGAGAAAACAGTTTCTGAAGTTAAAAGGCCAAAGAAAAGCCTGATCTTCGTAAACCAAGCTACTCAGCCTCTTTTCTCCACTGAATTTTCCTACTGAGCTATCCTCATCCTATTACTCTTTATATCTTTGATAAAATATTTAAATAAATAGGTCGCCGACGCCGTCCCGCTTCGAATACCCTGGATCAGCTGGGGCAGGACCCCGGCAGTACACGTAACCAGAAACAAGAAGAGTATCCAGGTCACTGACCTCAGGTATGGCTGGATGAGTATGTAGCCATGCTTAAGAAAAAGTAATTTCCTGGTTGTCCAGTGGTTAGTTCACACTTTCACTGCTGAGGATGCTGGGTTCCATCCCTGGTCAGGGAACTGAGATCCTGCAAGCTGCATGGCATACTACCTACCACCCCCAACCCTACCAAAAAAAAAAAAGGTAAGCAATGGAATAGAGGCAGTTATGCCGCATTGAAGTGTGTGTTTTAAATGAATTGCAACAAACAGGAGAAGACCATTGCAATAGATTTATTCCACAGGAAGAAAGCTCATTGTGAATAAAGCTGATATCTGCCTGCTTACAAAACGCCTACCTTCACTCTTACCAGCTCCATCCTGCACTCTGGGGCTGGGTATTTGTATCCTCTACTCCCTGTATACTTCTGTTGAGAGACTGTATACCATGGTCAGGTGTATTTAGAGCTCTGCAACAAATAAAGATTCCCATGAAACTTAGTCAAAATGTAACAGAAAAGAGCTGTGAGGAAGAAAGAGATAAAAGATAAGATAAGAAAAAGCTATGTTTCAAAGTAGTGTACTTCAATGCAGAGGGAAAGAGTGAGGGAGATAAGGGAAGAAAGAGGCAAAGAGAGCCAGTAGAGATGGGGAGTGAAGAATAAAGAGGATGAAAAGAGGAGAATACATCTGATGAAAGGAAAGTGGGAATGGGGATAATGTATTCAACATGTTTCCAATCACCTCACTCCTTATTTTTTTAGATACTAATTTCAATTACCTCACAGAAATAGGAGAACTTTATTCTTAAACTCGCATAGCCATCAGCTAGTACTTGGCAGTACTTGCTTACATGCAGAAAACAACATAACCATAAAATGCCTTTTATCAATGAAATAGAAATTCACATAGTTATGATGATATCAAGTTGTATGCATTGACTCATTATTCATAAATGCTGAGATGTCATAGCTTTCTCATAGCCTTCTTGGAACAAAATCTACACTATTAAAGGAAAATTACTTTTAGAAATTCAAGACTTCCTTGAAAATAGGCAATCAAAATTCTCAAATATTTAGAGGAGTCACTCATAGCCTTATCCTAATATAAACCTGGAATTAGAATTTTCCAGTTGGTTTCCTGATTAACATGCAGCTATTCCACAAAATGGCAATAGAAGCAAAATTTTGACACTTTCATAATAGCTAGAGTCTTTTTTAAATGTCATCCCACTTTGCCTGACCAATAATTTGTATATACTTGTATTTATTGGATATATACATATATATGTATTAGTATTTCTTCCTTGGCATTCCAGACATACTTGCAAAAGAATATTTAAAAAAGAATGGTGCACAGACAATGTGTAGGTGATTTATTTTGGAAATTAAATGACTTTCCATCTTAAAGTTTTTGTTAATTAGAAGGCATTAGCTTCATACATTTCAACTCCTTAAGATAAATCAGCTCAGTATGTGACCAAAAAAAATCATAGAAATTTCCTCCAATTATATATTAGCCAGTCCAAATTTATAATTGTACTTAAGGCTTAAAATAAAAGAGTTTATATGTAAAGATGCTTTCTGTCCATTTTTCTTTTTTAACTCTTGGTAAATAAATATGACGTACAGTAGTCTTAGAGCATGGCATGCATTTGTTTTGTCCCACATTTTGTACAGCAACCACTGAATAAAGAGGGGCCCAGAGAAAATTACAATCATATTGGCATTGATATAGCACTGCTAAGAAGAGGTGATATAACTCAGTCTTAGATTGCACCCTCAAGAAATCATGTTGAATTTCACAACAAGTAAGCATCTTGACAAATCCTTCTGAGTATGATGAGAGCAGCTTGCAAAAATAGCATAAGAGTACATCTTGGATAACATCTCAGATACATCAATTTTGTTCTGGAAACTGTTACGGTATTATACTTAACTAGAGGTATAGCAAGGCACTTTTTCAGCCACACTATAGATCTTACTAAGTCAGTGCCAAAAATATTTTTATACTACCAAATTTATCAGTGGCTTAAAATTGCACGTTTTTAATTCTGATATTTTATGAACCTTATAGTGATAAATGTATTAACATTGGAAAAGTACTCTGACTCTCACAAGTGTTACACATTGGCTAAACTACAAAGACACCTTGCTGCTGCTGCTGCTAAGTCACTTCAGTTGTGTCTGACTCTGTGCGACCCCAGAGATGGCAGCCCACCAGGCTCCCCCGTCCCTGGGATTCTCCAGGCAAGAACACTGGAGTGGGGTGCCATTTCCTTCTCCAATGCATGAAAGTGAAAAGTGAAAGTGAAGTCGCTCAGTTGTGTCCGACTCCTAGCGACCCCATGGACTGCAGCCTACCAGGCTCCTCCGTCCATGGCATTTTCCAGGCAGGTGTACTGGAGTGGGATGCCATTGCCTTCTCCGACAAAGACACCTTAGAGTAACATTATTTTCAAATTTTGATACTCCACATTATATTGTTTTTCTAAGTTCTATTATTTAAATTGTGCTTATGTGGAGCAGAAGAGAAACTTGATTTTCCCACAAATACCATGGATACCAATATCCCAAAATTACAAACTTCTACTGATGCTGAAGATTAAACTCCAGTACTTTGGCCACCTGATACAAAGAAGTGATTCAAGACCCTGATGCTGGGAAAGACTTAAGACAGGAGGACAAGGGGACGACAGAGGATGAGATGGCTGAATGGCATCGTTGATTCAATGGATGTGAGTTTGAGCAAGCACCAGGAGTTGGTGATGAACAAGGAAGCCTGGAGTGCTACAGTCCAAGGTGTCGCAAAGGGTGGGATGGGACTGAGCGACTGAACTGAATTGAATTTAACTGAACTGACTGAAGCTCTGCACTCATTAGTTTATTTATTTAACCTTTAACATAGTAAATGAACTTCTATGTTCCTGTGTATAGTTTGTTCACCATTTTATCCCTAGCACTGAATATAATGCCTGGCATATAGTAGGCATACAACAGAAGTATTGCAGGTATATTTGGTAGTGTTATGCAATGGCAGAACAAAAGTTGTACTTAGGAAAAGAGTCCTGAAATTCCATGCTTCTTTTTTGAATTCTAACAGAAAATTGTCACTCAAGCCATGACACACTTACATGGATAATAAGCACATATATTTGTCATAGACTGGATGAAAGCCACATTATCCTGTTATATTATTATCCTGTCACTGTCCTAGAGCCACACAAGCAGACAAACTGATATATAATAGGGTTGAAAAGCAAAGCAAGATCCCAGATGAAACCTAGATTAAGAGATTTCTCTATTATCTTACATAAACACGGGAAAGGAGCTTAGGGTGCCATGATCAAGAAGAATGTCAAACTAAACAAGTTGGTACTGAGGACAGAGGCAGAATTGATTTCTGAGAAAAAAAAATCCTCCTACAGATTAAAAATAGTTTTGGAGAACCATTAAGTATGAAATACTAACCAGAAGCAAGTAGCAAATTATTCCCTACATCCTCTGTCCTCAGGTTAGGAAATATCAGTCGAAGAATAAAGACGGCTGAGTGTCAAAGAATTAATGCTTTTGAACTACGGTGCTGGAGAAGACTTTCAAGGGTCCCTTGGATTACAAGGAGATCAAACTTGTAGGAGTCAATTGACTTTAGGAGTCAATCCTAAAGGAAATCAATGCTGAATATTCATTGGAAGAACTAATGGTGAAGCTTGAAGCTCCAATACATTGGCCACTTGATGCAAAGAACCGACTCATTGCAAAAGACCTTGATGCTGGGAAAGATTGAAAGCAGGAGAAGGGGATGGCAGAGGAGGAGATGGCTGGACGACATCACTGACTCAATAGTCATGAGTTTGAGCAGACTTTGGGAGATGGTGAAGAAGAGGGAAGACTGGTGCCCTACAGTCCATGGGCTCACAAAGAGCTGCACTCAACTTAGCAACTTAACAAGTTGAAGAATTCACTTGAGATGACCCCTTTCATCTACCTAATGTTCAAACTGGCTTCCTGGGAGAACCAGAACATCACACATACCCAGAGTACTTCCCTGAAAAACCAGCAGTATTCTGTCGTGAAGGAAATGCCCATCGAGTAGGTAACTTTAGTGGTGTATGTTCGAATTTCTATTGGCTGTACTTAATCTTGGCACTACATCTGACCAATACTAGTAGAGTCCAGTTAGAGGAAAGAAAATTTAAAACCACCCATGTAACTGAAAGACCATAAGGCCCCCAAATTTTACAACATTCTATAAAGATAATGAAATTAAAAAAATTAGATTCAGACATGTGGATCAGAGAGGGAGATTCAGAATTTTACATTCTGTTCATTATTTTATTTTATTTATTTATTTTCAAATGTTTACTTTTTTGGCCACTCTGGGTCTTAGTTGCATCACACAAAATCTTTTATTTGTGGCATGGAAACTCTTAGTTGTATCGTATGGGATCTAGTTTCATGACCAGGGATCGAACTCAGGCTTCCTGCACTGTGTACAGAGTCAGCCACTGGACCACCAGGGAAGTTCCTGTTCAATATTTTAAAGTTTCACAGGGCCACAAAGACCAGTGATGATATCAACAGATTTAAAATTAAAAGGGAAAGGGAAAATATAACTTAAATTTTAGAGATGATATTCTTCCTAAATTTTCTCTCAGGGTATACTGAATAGTAGGCAAACAAAATTAGTGATAAAAGACTGAATGAATACAAGTGAATATAAATGAACCTATCTAAGAAAGACAGTTTTGTGAAAACACAAATCACTGCTGGTTGTTAAATATATGATTTCCCATGTATTATACATTTCTGAGATATTTTATAATTTAAAATTTTAATATGATGATCCCTGTGCCTATGCTAATAGTTTTTAATCAGGATAAAATATTTGCTAAGCAAAGATTTTTTTAAATGTTAGACTAAAACTTCAAGAGATTTTCTAATTTATTAATTCCATAAATTGATTTCATATATCACTAGAAAAATGAAATGCACAAGACATTCCAAATGACATTGTGAGTGTAAGTTGGAATGACAAAATTAATGTGTAGTTATTGGAAACAGTGTTACACTCTCTAGAGAAATCTGACGCTGTTAATATGGCCTAAGAATGTAACTTCTAAAATAAATATTACATTCATTTATTCTTACTATTGTGGGTGATGAACAAGAAAAAAAATTTTTCAAAAAGTATAATTATAAAAAATACATTCAAAAGTACTTGCAGGTGATGTCTGCTTCTAGCCATGTAGAGTGAGAGACTGGGTTTATTTTCTCATCCTCAAGAACTGAAAAATGAAACAAAATATATCAAGTGAAGACCTACAAACATTGGAAATAGGCAAGATAAGATGGAGATCCCTGAGGTGAGGGAAACAAATAAGCTAAGTCTTCTGATTGTCCCAGATTCTTGGCTGAAGGCAATTTCTAGTCTACAAGGTAAGGAAGGGAATTCCAAACACAGCTTAGAGGACTCTCTGAGTTGGAGAGATGAATTGGAAATTGGGAACCCCAGGTGGCATAATGATAAACAATCTGCTTGCCAATGAAGCAGACAGAAAGAGACAAGAATTTGATCCCTGGATAGAGAAGATCCCCTCAAGATGGAAATGGCAACCCACTTCAATATCCTTTCCTGAAACAGTCCATGGACAGAGGAGCCTGGAGGGCTACAGTTAATGGGGTTTCAAAGAGTCGGACATGACTGAGCAACTGAGAATGCACAGGCACACACACACACACACACACACACACACACACACACACACACACACAAGGTGACTGTAATTTGTAAACAGGACTGAAGAATAGATACCCAGGGTGAAACAGAGAAAGCTACAAAAATGTGCAGAAGGGTCCACTTTAATCTTTGGCTTAGTGCTTCCTGGGTATTTATAAGAATGATTTATGAGTTTACCTGAGGTTGTGGGGGGTGGGGAAAGACCGGAAAACAGTAGACTGAACAATAGTCAGAGTTCTCATAAGGCTGGGGTTAACTTATTTTCCCACCAGCCAAAATAAAAAGAGCAGATAACACAAGAGACATCAGAAGAGACCTTAAAAATGCAATGCATAAGTAGTACAGTTAAATTAGTCATAGATTAAAGACTGCTCCGTATTTGGAATCAGATCAGATCAGTAGCTCAGTCGTGTCTGACTCTTTGCGACCCCATGAATCGCAGCACGCCAGGCCTCCCTGTCCATCACCAACTCCCGGAGTTCACTCACACTCACGTCCATCGAGTCAGTGATGCCATCCAGCCATCTCATCCTCTGTCGTCCCCTTCTCCTCTTGCCCCCAATCCCTCCCAGCATCAGAGTCTTTTCCAATGAGTCAACTTTTCCCATGAGGTGGCCATAGTACTGGAGTTTCAGCTTTAGCATCGTTCCTTCCAAAGAAATCCCAGGGCTTATCTCCTTCAAAATGGACTGGTTGGATCTCCTTGCAGTCCAAGGGACTCTCAAGAGTCTTCTCCAACACCACAGTTCAAAAGCAGCAATTCTTCAGTGCTCAGCCTTCTTCACAGTCCAACTCTCACATTCATACATGACCACAGGAAAAACCATAGCCTTGACTAGACGAACATTTGTTGGCAAAGTAATGTCTCTGCTTTTGAATATGCTATCTAGGTTGGTTATAACCTTCCTTCCAAGGAGTAAGTGTCTTTTAATTTCATGGTTGCAGTCACCATCTGTAGTGATTTTGGAGCCCAGAAAAATAAAGTCTGACACTGTTTCCACTGTTACCCCATCTATTTCCCATGAAGTGGTGGGACCGGTAGCTATGATCTTTGTCTTCTGAATGTTGAGCTGTAAGCCAACTTTTTTGCTCTCCACTTTCACTTTCATCAAGAGGCTTTTGCGTTCCTCTTCACTTTCTGCCATAAGGGTGGTGTCATCTGCATATCTGAGGTTTTTGAGATTTCTCCTGGCAATCTTGATTCCAGCTTGTGTTTCTTCCAGTCCAGTATTTCTCATGAGGTACTCTGCATAGAAGTTAAATAAACAGGGTGACAATATACAGCCTTGACGTACTCCTTTTCCTATTTGGAACCAGTCTGTTGTTCCATGTCCAGTTCTAACTGTTGCTTCCTGACCTGCATACAAATTTCTCAAGAGGCAGATCAGGTGTTCTGGTATTCCCATCTCTTTCAGAATTTTCCACAGTTTATTGTGATCCACACAGTCAAAGGCTTTGGCATAGTCAATAAAGCAGAAATAGATGTTTTTCTGGAACTCTCTTGCTTTTTCCATGATCAAGTGGATGTTGGCCATTTGATCTCTGGTTCCTCTGCCTTTTCTAAAACCAGCTTGAACATCAGGAAGTTCACGGTTCACATATTGCTGAAGCCTGGTTTGGAGAATTTTGAGCATTACTTTACTAGTGTGTGAGATGAGTGCAATTGTGAGGTAGTTTGAGCATTCTTTGGCATTGCCTTTCTTTGGGATTGGAATGAAAACTGACCTTTTCCAGTCCTGTGGCCACTGCTGCGTATTCCAAATTTGCTGGCATATTGAGTGCAGCACTTTCACAGCATCATCTTTCAGGATTTGGAATAGCTCAACTGGAATTCCATCACCTCCACTAGCTTTGTTCGTAGTGATGCTTTCTAAGGCCCACTTGACTTCACATTCCAGGATGTCTGGCTCTAGATCAGTGATCACACCATCGTGATTATCTATATTTGGAATAACAAATTATAAAGACAAGCCTCAGAAGAATGTAATAGATTTTTCTTTCTATAATCAAGTCAAACATTGTTTAAGGGAGTACAACAAAATTCTGCATCAAACAGTATAAGATCCACATTGTTACTTAGTCATTACAAACATGTAAAGGAGCGGGAAAGTGTGAGCCATAACGGGAGAAAATCAGTTAATACAACTGACTGAAAATCAGCAGAGGCAATGGAATTATAAGACGAGGTTATTAAACAGCTATTTCAATATGTTTATATTTTTTAAAAGTTAGAAGAAAATATGGTCGTGATGATTAGAGTATTATAAAATGTACAAAAGAAGTACTAATAGTACTTCTACAGATTAAAAATGCATTGTCTGAAAAAAGTATGCTAATAAATTAGCAACAATTAGCATACTAATCACTGCAGAATGAAAGGTAAGTGAATTTAAGGCAGAAAAAAAAAAGAAAAAAGAAAAAAAATCTATCCAAAAATGAAACACAGAAAGAAAAAAAATAAGTATATAAAGCAAAAGAATATAGTGAACTTTGTAATAGTATCAAGCAGTCTAACATATGAACAATAGAAATCTGAGAAGGAAAAGTAACAAAATATTTTTGAAGAAATAATGGCCAATTACAACTCCCTAATTTTACAGAGATTTTAAAATTATAGACCTGAAAAGCTCATTAAAACCAAAACAGGAAAAAATATGGAAACTACACGGCAGCACATCAGAGATTGCTAAAAACCAGACATCCAGAGAAAAATCTAAAAGCAGTTAGAAAGAAAAACACATTACACAGATAAGGATTCTAGCAGACTTGTTGTCAGAAACTATGCAAATAAGATTAAAACAGAGCAGCATCTTTTAAGTACTGAAGAAAAAAAAAAAAAAAAAACAACTATCAATCCAAATTCTATACCAAGCAAGAGAATCTTTCAAAATGAAACAATCAAGGAGATAATTTAGTACCAATAGACATGCACAAAGAGAAATGTTAAAAGAGACCCCAAGATGATACCAGATGTAATTTGCATCTATACAAGCTATTAAAAAAAAACCTTTGAATGGTAAATGTGTGACAAAATGTAGAAAACATTTTTTTTCTTATTTTCAGTTTCTTTAAAAGATAATATACTGATTAAGGTGAAGTAAAAACAGTGTATGATGAGTGTAGTAAATTAAATAATAGGTCTCTAAATAGTAGAGGACAGAGGAACCTGTTGTGCTTCAGTCCATAGGATCTCAGAGTCAGACATGACTTAGTGACTGAACAACAACAAAAAGGTGTCTACTTACTAATCCCTAAAATTTATGAATATATTACTTTATATGCAAAAGGAACATTCAGATGTGAGCAAATAAAGGTAAATGGGAGATTATCCTGAATTATTCAGCTGGCATGATGTCATTGTAAGAATCTCTACAACAAAGAGTCAAAATAAGAAGGAGGAGAGAAGACAGAAATAGAGGATGGAGAAAAGGGCACAAACCAAAGAAACAAGGAAGCCTCTAGAATTTGGATAAAAAGGAATAAAATTCTCCCTTAGAGGCTCTATGTAAAACATAGCCTTTCAGATCAATTCTAGACTTCTGACCTCCAAAATTATAAAATAATCCATTTGCTACTTTAGATCTGAGATAATTTTCTGCTGCAGCAATAGAAAACTGATACAGATTTTGGAATTAGAACAATGAGTCCTGTGACAAAAACTGTATAATGTAGAAGTCACTTTGAAATTGGATAATGGGTAGAAGCTGCAGGAATGTTAAGGGGTCATGATAGGAAAAGTCTAGATTGCCTCGAACAAAGTGCTAGTTGAAATAAAGAATCTTAACATCCCTTCTGGAGAGAACTCAGAAGAGGTCACGAACAGGCTGAGAAAACCTATGATATTATAGAGACTATCTATATCATCATGAACATAATTTTCATAAAAATATGGACATTAAAATCACTGCTAGTTGAATTTCAAGAGGAACTGAGGAACATGTTATTGGAAATTCGGGAAAAGGGCACCTTAATCTCCTGATGGCAGGAAACTTAGCTGAATTTCATTCTGGGGTTCTATGGAAAGTGAAACTGGTAAGCAATGAACTTGCATATTTTTCTGAGAATACTTCCAAGCAAAGTGTTGAATGTGTAACCCAATTTCTTCTTGGAGCTTGGAGTCAAATGTGAGTAAGAGGTAAACTGAGGGAAGAAAGTGTTTAGCAAAATGAAACTAGGAAATCTTCAGCTTATTCAGATTGCAAAAACAAAGAAAAAGCTAAAATTAAGAGACCTATTGTCAGGAAAGTGCATCCTGGATACAAAGCCAATTGTATTGGGAGATAATCTTTTGCTAGTGCCTTGGAGGAAACAAAAATTATAGCAACACAGAGAGTTCTTTGAATAGACACATGACTTATGGATACTCTCAATCGTCTCAGCAGAAACCAAAAATAAAGATTCTCAACACTTTCTGAGTAATTTAGAGGATTACAATTGGACAGAAAATCAATAGGATATAATAGAATTCAATGACACAATATTCTTGACCAAATGAATTGATATATACTATATAGAATACTCCACCAAACAGCAAGAGACATACATGTCATTAACATTTTCAAATGTAAATAAAACATACCTGCATTCTGAACAATAAAAGTTACAGGTTTCAAAGAAAAAATACTGGAAAAAATATATTCTCTGACACCAGTAAAATTAAACTAAAGTCAATGATAAGCAATATCTGGAAATCAAATATTTAGAAATTAAACAAATATTACCCATTGGTCAAGAAGAAATCATAAGGTAACTTACTATATTTAGTTTGATAAAAATGAATCCAATGTTTTTAAATGTTGTGAAATAAAGCTAAAACAGTTTTGAGAAAATTATAGCATTCAAAACCATAAAGTTCTCAACTTTTTGAACTATATCTTACTTTAGTGACTAGAAAATAAGAAGAAAAATTCATTCAAAAAAAATCAGAAGGAAAGAACTACCAAGGATAAAGGACAAGAGCAAATGAAATAGAAAACAAAAACAATGGAGGAAGCTAAAGAACACCCAAACTGACCTATTTTGAGTTCAATAAAAATTTATAGATATTAGTAAAGCAAAAGCAAGAGTCACTCAGTCGTGTCCGATTCTTTGTGACCCCATGGACTGTATAGCCCATGGAATTCTCCAGGCCAGAATACTGGAGTAGGTAGCCTTTCCCTTCTCCAGGGGATCTTCCCAACCCAGGGATCAAACCTAGGTCTCCCGCATTGCAGGCAGATTCTTTACCAGCTGAGCCACTTTACTGCAGTGTGGGAGACCCAGGTTCAGTCGCTTGGTCAGGAAGATACCCTGGAGAAGGAATATGGCAACCCACTCCAGTATTCTTCCTGGAAAATCCCATGGACAGAAGAGCCTGGTGGGCTACAGTACATGGGGTTGCAGAGAGTTGGACACAACTGAGTGAAAAAGTGCAGCGCACAGCACACAAATAACTAATATCAGAATTTTAAAAGGAAACATCACTACAGATTCCACCACATTAAAATAATAATAAGGGAATATTTTGAACAACTGCATGCCAATTTAATAACTGACATAAAATAGATAAATACTTCAATATAACATAAGTACCAAAGCTTACTCTTAAAAATAAATAATCTAAATAACGCCTACATTTTAAAGTAGACCTCCCAGGTGGCTCAGTGGTAAAGAATCCACTTTTCAGTGCAGGAGCTATGAGTTCAATCCCTGGGTTGGGAAAATCCCCTGGAGTAGGAAATGGCAAGCCACTCAAGAATTCTTGCTTGGAAAATTCAGTAGACAAAGGAGCCTGGAGGGCTACAGTCCACAGGGTCACAAGGGTCGGACACAACTCAACACACATGCATATTTTAAAGCATTAATAATGGGGTATGCAGTTAAAAGTTTTCCTACAAAGAAACTCTAAGATCATAGAACTTCACTGGTGAAGTCTAGTGAACATTTTAAACAGTAATACAATTCCACAATCTTTTCTGGGAAATAAAATAAGAGGATGTACATCCCAGCTCATTTTATAAAGGAGTGTTAATCTGACACCAACATCAGAAAAAAAATATTAAAAATTGCAAACAAATATCTTTAAACATAAATTCTAAAATATTTAAATCAAATTTAGCCATTTCAATTTAACCATATATAAAATGGATCATAGACTTCCCTGGTGGTTCAGAGGCTAAAGAATCTGCCTGCAATGCAGGAGACCCTGGTTCAATCCCTGAGTCAGAAGATCCCCTAGAGAAGGGAATGGCTACGCACTCCAGTATTCTTGCCTGGTCATGAAGAGTTGGACACAACTGAGTGACTAACAGTCAGAAAAGTAGGCAAGAAAACACAGAAGAACTACACAAAAAAAGACTCCATTGACCTGGATAACAACAATGGTGTGATGGCTCACCTAGAGCCAGACATCTGGAATGCAAAGTCAAGTGGGCCTCAAAGCTAGTGGAGGTGATGGAATTCCAGCTGAACTATTTCAAATCCTAAAAGATGATGCTGTTATATTACTACACTCAATATACCAGCAAATTTGGAAGACTCAGCAGTGGCCACAGGACTGGAAAAGGTCAGTTTTCATTATTCCAAATAAAAATAATGACACAGAATGTTCAAACTACCACATAAGTGGACTCATTTCACATGTTAGCAAAGTAATGCTCATAATTCTCCAAGCGAGTCTTCAACAGTATGTGAACTGAGAACTTCCAGATGTTCAAGCTGGATTTAGAAAAGGCAGAGGAACCAGAGGTCAAATTGCCAACATCCGTTGGATCATAGAAAAAGCAAGGGAATTTTTTTTTTTTTTTTTAGCAAGGGAATTTCTGAATCATCTACTTCTGCTTTATTGACTACACTAGAGCCTTTGTGTGGATCACAACAAACTGGAAAATTCTTAAAAAGATGGGAATACCAGACCACCTTACCTGTCTCCTAAGAAACCTGTATGCAGGTCAAGAAGCAAGTTAGAACCAGACATGGAACAACCAACTGATTCAAAATTGGGAAAGGCTGTCAAGACTGTATACCGTCACCCTCCTTATTTATCTTATATACAAAGAACATCATGCGAAATGTCAGGCTGGATGAAGCACAGGCTGGAATCAAGATTGCCGGAAGAAATATCAATAACCTCACATATGCAGATGACACCACCCTTTGGCAGAAAGTGAAGAGGAACTAAAGAGCCTCTTGATGAAGGTGAAAGAGAAGAGTGAAAAAGCTGGTTAAAACTCAACATTCATAAAAAGAAAACCATCTCATCTGGTCCCATCACTTCATGGTAAATAGATGGGGAAACAGTGGAAACAGTGGCCGACTTTATTTTCTTGGGTTCCAAAATCTCTGTGGACGGGGACTGCAGCCATGAAATTAAAAGACGCTTGCTCCTTGGAAGAAAGACCATGACAAACCTAGGCAGCATGTTACAAAGCAGAAACGTTACCAACGAAAGTCCGTACAGTCAAAATTATGGTTTTCCAGTAGTCACGTATGGATGTGAAAGTTGGACCATGACGAAGGCTGAGTGCCAAAGAATTGATGCCTTCAAACTGTGGTGTTGGAGAGGACTTTTGAGCATCACTTGGACAGTAAGGAGATCAAACTGGTTGATACTAAAGGAAATCATCCCTGAATGTTCATTGGAAGGACTGATGCTGAAGTTGAACCTGAAATACTTTGACCACCTGATATGAAGAGCCAATTCATTGGAAAAGACCCTGATGCTGGGAAAGATTGAGGCCAAGAGGAAAAGGGGGCAACAGTGATGGTTGGATGGCATCACTGATCCAATGGATGTGAGTTTGAGCAAGCTCCGGGAGCTGGTGAAAGACAGGGAAAACTGGTGTGCTGTAGTCCATGGGCTAACAAAGTCATATATGACTGAGTGACTGAACAAAAATGGATTGTACATCATAATCAAGTTGAATTATCCTGGGAAAGCAAGGATAGTTTAACATTCAAAAATCAATCATTGCAATGCCCTCTATTAAAAAAGTAAAACATGAAAAACTATAACCACTCAATAAAGGAAATAGCCTTTATCAAAATTCAACATCCAATTATGTTTTTTTTTAAATTTTATCAAACTCCGCATACATACAAACAACTTTCACCTCTCTTAGAGGTGACTAAAATCATTAAGTAAGCAATAATATTCATTGCCACCATTTGTAGAGAAACTTGTAGAGATCCTCATCTGGTCAGTAAAGGAAGAGAAAAATAAAAGCATATATACTGAAAATAAATAAGTAGCATACCTTAATTGAGAGATAACATGAGGATCAACCCCAAAATCCTAAGAAATCTTCAGAAAAAAAACTGTGGGAAATAGTTGAATTTAGCAATATCACAGTAAAAGAGGTCACTACGCAAACCATATACAATAAACAACTGAAATTGAAATGAAAATATACATGTAAAATAGTATCAAAATATGAAATTCTTAGGGATAAATCTTAATAATACATATGCATGACCAAGATTACAATTCATTGCTAATATATATTAAATAAAATTAAATAAATAAGAAGAAATTCCCTATTCATGAATTGGAAGATATACTCGTCTTAAGAAGTCAGTTATCTCCAAGATTATCTATAAATTCAATGCAAACCTAATTAATTCCCAGAAAGCTTTTCAAAAAAACTTTGGCAAGCTAATTCTATAATTTATATGGAAATATAGAGAACCTAGATTAGTTACCAGTTACCTATTTATGGCATCATGGATCATTCTAAAAACATCATGCTAATTGATGAGAACATTCATAAAGATGACATATGAATCCATTTTTATAAAGTTCCAGAAAAGGAGCAATTGCAGCTATGGAAAGCATATTAGTGGTTGGGAAAGATGAGGGTTGGCAGGTTAGGATTGACAAAGGAGCATGAGTGAACCTCTGAAGAGAGATGCTATGCTATGCTTAGTCACTCAGTTGTGTCTGACTCTTTGCAACCCCATGGACTGTAGTCTGCCAGGCTCCTCTGTCCACAGGGATTCTCCAGGCAAGAATACTGGAGTGGTTGCCATGTACTCCTCCAGGGGATCTTCCCAGCTCAGGGAAGATTCTTAACCCTCATGCACTGCAGGCAGATTCTTGACCCTCTGAGCCACCAGGGAAGCCCTCTGAAGAGATAGTACTGCTCTATATCATAGGTTTGTTGCTTAAACAAAAAGGAATTTGGCAGTTAGTTAACTTACACATGTAAAGTAAGTAAATTTATATTATGTTAGTATAACTCAATAAAGCAGATTAAAAATAATTTGATTAAAAATTTAAGGAAACCAACACAACATTGTAAAGCAATTATTGTCCAATAAAAGATACATTTTTTTAAAAATTTGAGGAAATCAATTTGATGTATTAAGATTATGGCATGGAAGGGATTTGAAAAGACAAGTTTACCTTAATGTTTCCTTAAAATGTATGACCCTGATTAGATGAGTAAGTGAAGGAATGGATAAGTGATTGTTACAAGAAATGGACAATTGAGGATATATAAACTGAGTAGGCGCAAGAGTGATTTCTTCAAAATTAGAAGGCAAAAAGTATTGTAGTTTTGTTGTGGTCACACTTTGGAGTTACATAAAAAGATATCTTTTAGGAATGTGTGTGCAATTGTGTATATGAGAGAACTAGAAATGCAATTTTATTGACCAAATCAACAGATTCAAGCAAATTGATTATTATTGCTTAGATGAAGCTGAGACAGGGAATTTTGTTTCATCATGACCAAAATTTCTAATACTAAAATAGTACAGAATAGCAAAATTTCATATGGGGAAACGCAGTTTCCTAAAGTATCAACTTCACTGCATTTATATTAAAATGGCACTCATATTAATAAAATATCTCTCAGAAATCTAATGTTTTCCAAATATTCACCCTGAGGACAAAGCCTCCATATGACAAGCAAGGCCAGAAATAGCTAAATGCAATAAAAAAAAAGTCTTTAATAGGAAGACCATTTAGATGTGACACTTTCCAAGAAGTAAAAGTGTTAGTCACTCATTCATGTCCGACTCTTTGGACCCAGTCCATTTGCAACCCAATGGATTGTAGCCCACCAGGCTCCTCTGTCCATGGAACTCTCCAGGCAAGGTTACTGGGGTGGGTAACCGTTCCCTTCTCCAGGGGATCTTCCCAACCCAGGTATTAAACCTGTATCTCCTGCATCTCCTGCATTGCAGGCAGGTTTTTTACCTGCTAAGCATTGGAGAAGCCCATGGATTTTTTCCCAAACCTCAGATTATCTCCCTCCAGTCCTTTTACAGACTATAAAATGAAAATTTAGAAATATGTATTCCCTTACCTACCTCACAGTGTGACAGAGTCTTACTGTTTAGTGAGCCCAAACTGGTTTTTTACCAATTTCTTTTCTAACAAAGTTGTACTGCTTCTTATGTTCATCAAAACAGGATTCAACTGGGAATAGGTAATGCTAAGATTACAAAAAATATCTCTAAGCATCTCCTGGGAAATCACAAACTTACTCCTCAGATTTAGAGCAGTCCCTGGGGGCATATATGTAGTTTTCTGTCAAATGCAACAAGTCTTTCACCAGTCAAATTATACCTACCTCACATATTTTCAAAGTTAAAAAATCATGGATCTCAGCAATGACTGACAACAAAAAATGGAGTGTAAAACACATCGAAGACCAGTACTGAAACAAGATGTTGAGGGAATGAAAAGCCATGATTTCAAGCTATAGATGATAGACATGTAGTAGTCTTTCAACACAGTGTTAAATGATAGATAATTTATATGGGCAAAAAACTCTTTTTACAGGAATAACCAAATTGTTATCTAATTATCATTGACATCTTGATACCATACAAAACTGGTATGTTGTGCCCTTTAAAAGAAGAAACATAATACTTCAAGCAAATTCAGAACATATCATAAATTTAATCACTCCATAAAATATTTACATAATGATATAGTGCAAAGAAGCGAAGATGGTTTGCAAAATATAGTATAGTTCATGTATTTGTCTTGCAAAAAATATCTTCCCTTAGCCCTTTTCTGTAACTGAGTTTGAATGCAAAGTAAGACATTCTTAATAAATACTTTATGTCCTTCAGAATGTTTTAGTGATGATTTCTGTGGTGTTGGGAGGAAACTATATAAAATGCATTTGCAAGGATGAATTATTTTCATTGTTTTGGTTATCCAGAACATTTTGGTAAATTAATGAAATTTAAAGAAAAGAATGTGTTCAAAGTTAGTCCTCTCATGTAATATACACTTTTTAAGTGTTATGCATAATCTTTGTAGTTTCTAAAAGAATATAATTTTATAAATTTAAAGATAAAAAACAGAAACTTAGAAGTGAAATTTACCAAAATCATCATAGAGAGGTGGGATTCTGAATGAAGCCTCTCCTAGTTATGATACACTAATGTCCTAGAGCAGTGTCAGAGAGCATTTCTTTGGGGTGAGCATTTCTCTTTTATGGGAAAGTGTCTCATGATGTATAATTCTCTGTCAACTTGTCTAGGCTATGGTACCCAGATATTTGACCAAACTCTGGTCTCAATATTGCTGTAAGGGTGTTTTTTTATATGAGATTAACATTTAAATCAGTAGACTTTGAGTAAAGTGGATTACTCTTCACAAAATGTGAATGGACCAATCAATTAAAGACCTTAAGAGAAAAAACACCAGTACTCCCAAAGAGAGAATTCTGTCTGTAGTCCACATATAAAAATTAAGCTACTGAAAATCTCTTTGAAACTGATTTGTATAAAGGCACAGAAACTATATAAGTCCCTTAAAATGTAAGAATTAATTGGTCAACATAAAATTTAAATGCTTATGAAGTTACCTGCTTGAGTTATTCTAATCCAGTGATTCTTTGGCAAAATTTCATTTATGCATAAATATTTCTCTGGAAATACATATTTAGATGAGAAAGTACTTCAGACTTGCAGATCCATAAGAATTTCATGGACTCTGTACATATGATAAAACTTTCATAGAGGATAGATTTCACTAACCTGAATGCCATTATAAAAGTTGACCCATAATATATTATACTTGAGTGTAAAATTGTGTGAATGTGAAATAAAGAGTGTTTTAATATAAATCTGATGGTATACAGGAGGTTCAGACTATATGAAAAAATAAAATATCCACACACAATATTCTTGACATAACCTGTTTCATCACTCTTCCAGCCCTGTCTATGCTCCATTAAAGCCACCACACTTCCACCTGTAAACACAGTCCCTAGACAACATTCTCTATTAAAGACCAAATCATCTTATATTGAAAATCTTCTGCCTTAGTGCTAAGGCCTGACTATTTTTGTGCCCAATTCTAATTCTAGATGGTGGATATTTCTTTCTTTCTTTTTCTTTTTCCCTCTTTATGAGAGCAAAATGATTTTATTTTAGAAAATTGTGTCATTGGGAGTAGTACTGGTAAGTCAGTAAATTCAAATATAATATTCTTGTACTACAGAAACAAATGACCCTTGAAGATTCTACTAAAATCTTCCCCTTGAAGACCTATTATTGACCCTTGAAGACCTATTATATGGTCAATAGCTAGGTCTTAGGTCTAACTTTAGCCCATGGACTTCTACCAGTACTTGAATCTTGACTTCAGAGACACAGAAATGTTAGAAATAATTGAAAACTATTCATTTTCTGGTGTATTGAGAGTGTGGTCTCCCTGCTCTGTTCCCTATTAGGAATTTCTATACTGAATACCCCAGTATTTCCATCAGTTTGGTGAGATACACAATAACTTTTTAATAGATTATTCAACTAACTAGTTTAGTATGGAATTTAAATTCACTGGAAAATAAGCATGAATAATTTTATTATTTAACAATAATTGCCACTTCTGATTACATTGTATACAATCCATTTTCCCAATAGATTATAGGTTCCTTTTTTTTAGAGTTTGTAACCAGACTGTATTTAGACATTGAACACTCAGTTCTATTCACTTTTATAACTTTAATCACAAACATAATTCAAAACTTTTCTCTTCCTCCAAATGCAGGCTAGAGCTGTGGCCTTGGCTATTTGAAGCAGATAACAACACAAGGCATGGTGTGACTCTGTAATAGCATCTCTTTTCTTGTTTCAGAAACCATCTTCTTCTCTGTAAGCAAAAGGGAGGAGAAACATAGGAAAGTACAGGTCTCCTAATGTTACTACACTGTAGATGGTTTCTTGAGTACTTCATGAGCACATTTTTGTTTAGTCTTGTCTTGTCTGACCTTTATATCTTCTATTGATATGGAGAGATGGGTGTATGTGTTGTGCTTGGGTTCTTTGAGGTAATAGTCAGATTCTTGTTTGTGCTCTGAAGCTGAGGCTCTCTCCAGAAGATCACCTATTCTTCTTTGACCCTACCACTGGTACTTTTCCTCCAGTGTCTCTGGGTTAAGATTACACTGCTTGGACCAATAGCCATTCAGAGAGTTGGCTCTGTCCCTCTAACATCTAAGCTCCTACATGTTTGTGTTCATGGTAATTACCATAGAACCCCTTTGTAGACCAAAAGATTGAAAAGATTGCATGGAGGTTAATTCCATCTTCTTTCCATGTACATAGCATTGTGATTATGATATTTAATTTTGTGTCAACTTGATTGTGACACAAGGCATTAAGCATTATTTCTGAATGTGTCTGCAAGGGTGTTTCAGGTGAGACTAGTATTTGAGTAGCTGAATTGAGTGAAGCAGATTACCCTCCTCAGCATGGGGAGCCTTCATTCAATCTGTTGAGAGTCTGAATAGAAGAAAAAAGAAGAGGTAGGAGAAATTCACTCTCTGCCAGACTGTTGACCTATGATTTCAATCTTCTTCTCACCAAGACTTACACCATTGTCACTCCAGCTCTCAGAAATATACCACTGATTTTCCTGAGTCTTCAGCTTGCAGGCCACAAGTCATGGAACTTCTCAGCCTCCACAAATGTGTGAGTCAAGTCCTTATAATAAATTACATATGCATATATTTACTATTGGTTCTATTTCTCTGAAGAACTCTGACTAATCAATCATGATCGTATTATCTATCGTAACCTCCAGCACAAAAGTTGGCATCAATCTCCATTGTCAACTATGTGTTTAAACCTAAAGAGACATGTATTGAGCACAACCATTCTCCAAAATGTTGATGGAAGACTGAAAATGGCAAATATCCTAGATTCCAAGAACACTTTTATAGGATTGTTTACACTATGCTCTGCTTCTGGGGTAAGTGAAGAAAAATTTAATAGTTGCGCAGTTCATCAGATAGTCAGCCAGAGAGTGAGATGTCCATCTAAATTAAGACAACACTACTGTTTGACAGTGGTTTTACTGATGCTCAACTTATGTACCTTTAGGTAGGAAAATAGCCTTCTGAGTAGAAAAGAAAATACCTTTTCAGCAGAAGCTCTTCACTTCTCTCAAAATTACCTATGTGCTTCCATCTCCTGTGTGTGTGCATACTCAGTTATGTCTGATTCTTCTCAGCTCATATTAATTGGGCTGCAGGAAACCAAAACATGGAAAATGCAGACATTTGCCTTGGTTATCTAGCCAAGATGGGGTAGAAAGCAGAGAGATTTCTATTGAGTGGAATGAACAGATAAAATTTCTAATTAAGCTCATTTATGACATCCTGTCCCTATGAAGTATTAGGACACAGATGGAGGGCCTGGGTAATTTCATCCATTAAACAGTACAAAATGTATGAGAAATTCCAAGAAGGCAGGAAAGCATTGTTGCAACAGATGATGTTAGTAACAGAACAAGGTCAAATTTCTAGCTTCTCACATCAAAGCAAAGAGTGAAGTTTAGGAATTTTTATATGTTAAGAAATTTTGTGTAACATTAAGGTTTCTTATAGCTTCCAGATTGCTAGGCAAAAAAAAAAAAAAAAGCCAGGGATTGATTTTTGACATTGCTGAAATCTAATCACGGTAGAATTTACAGATTTGCCTTGTGTATGAAAGTTAGTACATTGATTGGGAAAAAAGGTGAGCCCAACAATTTGACAGAAACTATCTGAGAGGATTTAGAGTATTCATAGCATCCTAATCCCATATATCACACTAAAATATCTTTTATTCTTTCACTACATGAGGAGGCACTTTTTCTTCTCTTGTCGTATCTTGGCTTTCAATGTGCCTTCCTCACAAAGCTTAATCTTTTGTAGCTTTTGATATAAAGTGAGAGACATGTGACTCTTCCTTTATTCAACACTTCAAGGCAATTGTAAAGTTATCAGTAGGCCTGATTTCAATATTGTTGTGTCTCAGGGAATAGAGAGACCCAAGGAGGAAGACAGAGATGGAGGAAACAACCCAGCAATGCAGTAGTCAGAACACACACACTTATCGATTAAGTTTTATCTTACATGGAAGCTAAAACAACATCATCATAACAAATATAATAATAATGAAAAATCTGAAATATTTCTAAAATTAGTAAAAAGTGATGCAGAGATGTGAAGTGAGCAAATGCTGTTGGAAAAGTGATGCTGATAGACTTGCTTAATGCAGTATTTCCACAAATCTTCAAATTGTAAAATAACAATCTGCAAAGGACCATAACAACTCTGTGATGAAATTGTCTAGTCACAGCAAGGAAGTTAAGCTATTGACTGAAAGGAAAGTTTTCATTCTCCGTTGAAGTGTTTCTTATGCCTGAGAGGTCACTGACAGCAGTTCCTCGGTGGAGCCTGCAATGAACTCTTTTGGCATAACCACTTATGGTTTCCAGGGGTTTGGGGTGGGGGAGGGATAAATCAGAAGATTGGGATTGATACATACACGCTACTATAGACAGAGAAAAGTCCACAGAGCACCTAAGACCCAACATAGCTGAAAAATTAACTGATAACTAATTTTGAAAAAAGAAAACACCCATAGTTATACTTCAGAATTCCTTGGCTAGAGAAGTGTACTTCTCAGAAGTGTTTAAAGCAGTTTCAAAATGTGGGCTAGGAGGAAAGATTGTAAATAGAGATCTAGTTTTTAGGGAGTATTCAGGGGATCTATGGAGAAAGCAATGGCACCCCATTCCAGTACTCTTGCCTGGAAAATCCCATGGACGGAGGAGGCTGGTAAGCTGCAGTCCATGGGGTCGCTAAGAGTCAGACGCAAATGAGCGACTTCACTTTCACTTTCCACTTTCATGCATTGGAGAAGGAAATGGCAGCCCACTCCAGTGTTCTTGCCTAGAGAATCCCAGGGACAGTGGAGCCTGGTGGGCTTCCGTCTATGGGGTCACACACATTCGGACACGACTGAAGCAACTTAGTAGCAGCAGCAGGGGATCTAGGGCTTCCCTGGTAGCCCATATGGTAAAAAATCTGCCTGCAGTGTGGAGTCCTGGGTTCAATCCCTGGGTCGGGAGGATTCCCTGGAGAAGGGAATGGCAACCCATTCCGGTACTCTTGCCTGGAGAATTCCATGGACAGAGGAGGCTGTCGGGCTACAGTCTATGGGGTTGCAGACAGTCAGATTTGATTGAGTGACTAACATACACATACACACACACACACAGGGAATCTAACTTACTCATGAAAGCTTATGTGAACTAAGAAGAAATAAATTAATTAACAATGTTTTGGAATACTTTAAATAAGCATCCATTCATGCTGTTTTCTGCCTGCGTCCAACTGCAGTTAAGCTATTCAATTATTTTCTATCTCCATTTAATGCATACCCATTAATTAGGGAACACTTCTATTTTCAGAATGATGTAAGCATTCCCTTTCATTTTATAGCTGTATGAAACAATGTAGATTTTCCCTCATTTTTTTTTCCAATATGATCTGTCTTTTCATGGCTTGATAGGTTTTCTCTGCTTAGTACTAACTAATGTTCCATTGTCCTGGTAGCCAGCTTATTAAGACATTCATCTACTGAAAGATATCTTCAATTCTTCTGAGTTTTGGCAATTCATATGCAGGTTTTTGTGTGAACATAGATTTTTAACTTCTTTTGGTAAATAACAAGGAATGTGATTGCTGGATCATATGGTGAAAGTATGTTTAGTTTTTTAAAAAACTGCCAAACTATGTCCATAATCTTCTGTAGCACTTTGAATTCCCATCAGCAATGAATGAGAGTTCTTGTTTGTTGCTTCATAGCCTCATAGCATTTGCTGTTGTCAGTGTTTCAGAATTTGACTACTATTATAGGTATGTAGCAGAAGCTCATTTTTTAAAAATTTTCCTTTCCCTCACAGTAGATGATGTGGAGCATCTTTTCATATGCTTATTTGCTATTTATTATGACTTAGTTTTTAAGCAGAACGTAACGACCATGTCTACCTTTGTTGTTCGCATGTGTACATCCATTTGTTCCAGTACCATTTGCTGAAGAGATTGCTTTTGCTCAACTATACTGCTTTTGCTGTTCTGTCAAAGATTAACTGACTATATTTATGAGAATCTATTAATGGGATCTCTATTCTGTTCCATTGATCTATTTGTCTTTTCTTTTGCCAGTCTAGATTACTGTTGCTTTACATTAAGTATTGAAGTCCAATAGCATCAGACCTTCAACTCTGTTCTTCATCAATATTGTGTTGGATATTTTGGGTCTTTCTCCCATTCCATTTAAACTTTAGAATAGTTTGTAAATATATATACAATAACCTGCTGAGATTTTGGTTGGGATTGCATCGAATATAGACCCAAGTTGGAATGAACTAACATCTTGACAATATTGAATTTCCTATCCATGAAAATGGAATATCTTTCCATTTATTTAGTTCTTCTTTGATTTCATTCATAAACATTTTGTAATTTGCTTCATATAGACCTTCCTATTCTTCATGCCTTTTATTTATTTTTTTCTTACCTTACTGCATTGTTAAGGAATTCCAGTATGATGTCAAGCAGGAGTGATGAGAGGGGACATCCTTGCCTTGTATCTGATCTTAGTGAGAAATAAAAGGAAACAAGAAGAGGTTCTACTGACTATAAACTCAACATTTGAATATAGATGAAACTTTGTATAAAATGATCCAACACAGTGATGACATCTTTCTCATTCTTAAATAGTACGGATTCAATATGTTAAAGAGAACCAGTTATTTGTGTTTTAAGCAATAGCTATTAGTTATTTCATAAACAAAACAAAAATTCTAAGAATCCAAAGTCCTATAGCAACTCAGTTTGTTATTCCTTGAAATCATAATGCTTCAGGGATACCCAAGCATTGTCATGTTTCTTTGAGTAGAGTTTATGCAGTTGTTTTGAAGCTAATCCCATTTCCTAATGCCTAACAAAAGCCCCAGAAACAACTCTGCTTCCTTACTGTCAGAAGTCTGGTAGGCAGACTCAAAAATCTGTATTCTTTGCATCTTGGTAGTTCACTCAATGTGCCATGCTCACTTCCTCAGTGCTACTTCATCAAGGCTCCAGTCTTTTATACATTTCATATGCACCCCACTAATCTGCATACACTTGGTGGTGTCTACAGGAAGTCTCAGAATTGACTTACATTTTCATATTAACTACTTGTATCAAAATATTTGCTCTTTTTTTTTCAGTAGTTCTAAGATTTTACTTCAATGAAATTAAAAAAAAAAAAAACTCAACAGAAGTTACTGGTCAACATAATATTATCTCAGAATAGTAGATTTAAAAAGCACACAAAATGACTGCATTGTCTAAAAACTACACACACACAAATATTCACACAAATTCCCAGGAAAAAAGTCTTGAAGGATATAGATTGGAGGCCAGCAAATGTTTTTCTCTGAAGGGTCAGAGAGTAAATACTTCAGGCTTTGGAGACCATTGATTTGTCATGACAGTTCATCACTGCTGTTGCCTGTGCAGACAGATACAATATGAACATGAATGAGCGTGGCTGTGTTCCAAGAAGGCTTTATTTATGAGAAGTAAATTTTAAATTTCATATTACTTTCACATATAGAAAAATGTTGTTTTAATTTCCCTGTGATTATTTTGGCCTATAACTGGAGTTAGTCAACTACAGTTATGGGCCAGATTTGGCCCACTGTGTTTTTGTATAGGGTTCCCAGGTGGCACAGTAGTAAAGAATCTGCCTGCCAATATCAGAGATACAGGAGATGTGTGTTTGATTCTTGGGGCAGGAAGATACCCTGGAGGAGGAAATGGCATCCCATTTGCCTGGAAAATTCCATGGATAGAGGAGCCTAGCACGCTACAGTCCATGGGGCCACAAAGAGTCCAACATGACTGAGCAACTGAGTATGCACACATAGGAAGAAGACAGCTCTTAATATCACAGTATCTGGTTTACCTATAAAATCTCTGTTTTTTTTTTTTTTTTCCAGCTAAATGTACCCTTCCTTTGTTTAACTGTCCTTTGCCATCATATAATCAAGAAGGCCATTATCATTCACAGATCATGCAAAACCTGGTCTGCCACCATCTTTACTCAATTGGAAAAGGAAATTCTCAAGGCTCACACATGAACATGGAGTCCAGTAGGAACACTGGGGCCACTAAATAATGAGCTCAGGGAAACTGGTACCTAAATGCATGTGAGAAACTATTTCAAGTACATGCCTAGGAATGTCAGAGCTCAAGCTGCTTTCTAAATTTGTGTTATAGGATAAAGACAATACCTATTTAATCTTAGTCTTATTACGTGGCAGGAACTGTACTAAGTGCTTTTTACCCCATTATGTAATTTGATCCTTACCAAATTTTATCAAGCATGTGGTATTCAGTTCAGTTCAGTCACCCAGTTGTGTCCAACTCTTTGCAACCCCATGAGCCACAGCATGCCAGGCCTCCCTGTCCATCACAAACTCACAGAGTTTACCCAAACTCATGTCCATCGAGTCGGTGATGCCATCCAGCCATCTCATCCTCTGTCGTCCCCTTCTCCTCCTGCCCTCAAGCCTTCCCAGCATCAGGGTCTTTTCTAATGAGTCACTTATTCACATCAGGTGGCCGAAGTATTGGAGTTTCAGCTTCAATGTCAGTCCTTCCAATGAAGGACTAACCCAGGAATGATCTCCTTTAGGATGGACTGGTTGGATCTCCTTGCAGTCCAAAGGACTCTCAAGAGTCTTCTCCAACACCACAGTTCAAAAGCAGCAATTCTTCGGCACTCAGCTTTCTTTATAGTCCAACTCTCATATTCACACATGACTACTCGAAAAACCATAGTTTTGACTACATGAACCTTTGTTGATAAAGTAATGTCAGTGCTGACTAGGTTGGTCATAACTTTCTTTCCAAGGAGTAAGTGTCTTTTAATTTCATGGCTGCAGTCACCATCTGCAGTGATTTTGGAGCCCCCTCCAAAAAAGTCAGACACTGTTTCCACTGTTTCCCCATCTATTTGCAATGAAGTGATGGGATCAGATGGCATGATCTTAGTTTTCTGAATGTTGAGCTTTAAGCCAACTTTTTCACTCTCCTCTTTCACTTTCATCAAGAGGCTCTTTAGTTTTTTGCTTTCTGCCATAAGGGTGGTGTCATCTGCATATCTGAGATTATTGATATATCTCCCAACAAACTTGATTCCAGCTTGTGCTTCGTCCAGCCCAGCGTTTCTCATGATGTACTCTGTATATAAGTTAAATAAGCAGGGTGACAATATACAGCCTTGATGTACTCCCTTCCCGATTTGGATACAGTCTGTTGTTCCATGTCCAGTTATAACTGTTGCTTCCTGGCCTGAATACAGATTTCTCAAGAGGCAAGTCCAGTGGTCTGGTATTCCCATCTCTTTCAGAATTTTCCACAGTTTATTGTGATCCTCACAGTCAAATGGATTGGCATAGTTAATAAAGCAGAAATAGATGTTTTTCTGGAACTCTCTTGCTTTTTTGATGATCCACCGGATATTGACCATTTGATCTCTGGTTCCTCTGCCTTTTCTAAAACCAGCTTTAACATCTGGAAGTTCACGGTTCACGTATTGCTGAAGCCTGGCTTGGAGAATTTTGAGCATTACTTTGCTAGCGTATGAGATGAGTGCAATTGTGCGGTAGTTTGAGCATTGTTTGGCATGGCCTTTCTTTGGGATTGGAAAGAAAACTGACCTTTTCCAGTCCTGTGGCCACTGCTGAGTTTTCCAAATTTGCTGACATATTGAGTACAGCACTTTTCACAGCATCATCTTTTAGCATTTGAAATAGTTCAACTGGAATTCCATCACCTCCACTAGCTTTGTTCATAGTGATGCTTTCTAAGGCTCACTTGACTTCACATTCCAGGATGTCTGGCTCTAGGTGAGTGTGAGTGATCACACCATCATGATTATCTGGGTCGTGAAGATCTTTTTTGTACAGTTCTTCTGTGTATTCTTGCCACCTCTTCTTAATATCTTCTGCTTCTCTTAGGTCCATACCATTTTTGTCCTTTATCAAGCCAATCTTTGCATGAAATGTTCCCTTGGCATCTCTAATTTTCTTGAAGAGATCTCTAGTCTTCCGCATTCTGTTATTTTCCTCTATTTATTTGCATTTATCACTGAGGAAGGCTCTTATCTCTCCTTGCTATTCTTTGAAACTCTGCATTCAAATGGGTATATCTTTCCTCCTCTCCTTTGCTTTTCACTTCTCTTCTTTTCACAGCTATTTGTAAGGCCTCCTTAGACAGCCATTTTGCTTTTTTGCATTTCTTTTTCTTAGGGATGGTCTTGATCCCTGTCTCCTGTACAATGTCACAAACCTCCATCCATAGTTCATCAGGCACTCTGTCTATCAGACCTAGTCCCTTAAATCTATTTCTCACTTCCACTGTATAATCATAAGGGATTTGATTTAGTCCATACCTGAATAGTCTAGTGGTTTCCCCCAGTTTCTTCAAATTAAATCTGAATTTAGCAATAAGGAGTTCATGACCTGAGCCACAGTCAGCTCCCAGTCTTGTTTTTGCTGACTGTATAGAGCTTCTCCATCTTTGGCTGCAAAGGATATAATCAACCAGATTTTGGTGTTGGCCATCTGGTGACGTCCATGTATAGTCTTCTCTTATGTTGTTGGAAGAGGGTGTTTGCTATGACCAGTGCATTCTCTTGGCAAAATTCTATGAACCTTTGCCCTGCTTCATTCCATACTCCAAGGCCAAATTTGCCTGTTACTCCAGGTGTTTCTTGATTTCCTACTTTTGCATTCCAGTCCCCTATAATGAAAAGGACATCTTTTGGGGGTGTTAGTTCTCAAAGGTCTTGTAGGTCTTCATAGAACTGTTCACCTTCAGCTTATTCAGCATTACTGTTTGGGGCATAGACTTGGATTACTGGATATTGAATGATTTGCCTTGGAAATGAACAGAGATCATTCTGTGGTTTTTGAGATTGCATCCAAGTACTGCATTTCAGACGTTTGTTGACCATGATGGCTACTCCATTTCTTCTGAGGGATTCCTATGCACAGTAGTAGATATAATGGTCATCTGAGTTAAATTCACCGATTCCAGTCCATTGTAGTTCTCTTATTCCTAGAATGTCAATGTTCATTCTTGCCATCTCCTGTTTGACCACTTCCAATTTGCCTTGATTCATGGACCTAACATTCCAGGTTCCTATGCAATATTGCTCTTCACAGCATCAGACCTTGCTTCTATCACTAGTCACATCCACAACTGGCTGCTGTTACAGATGAGTAAATTAAAAGCTAAATCTTACAAATGCTAAGAAAGTTGTATTGCTACTGACAGAACACGTGAATGCTTAACACGTCTGTCAAGTGAAAACCCCCAGTTATAAAGCGGGGGTTTGCAAACTTTTTTGTAAAGGATCAGATGAGAAATATTTTAATTTTTGTGAGCCGTATTGCCTCTCAAACAAGTATTCATAATGCACTGCAAGAGCAGTCAGAAGAACAGGTAAACAAATGGGATGTCAGAGCTTCAATAAAGCTTTATTTTTAAAGCAGACCAAATCTTTCAGAAGTGGCCAGACCTGGACGATAGGCAGTAGTTTAAGCCTCTGCTAACATGTTATACTACATGGACTCGATTTCAAATTACTTTGGTGGATGACTAAATTCTGTTCCAGAGTATAAGGAAATTAAATGCAAGATATTTTTTGATCCATGCACACTTATATATAACTTCTCCCAAAGGAGTCAAGCTCTATTGATGTTTCTTCAAAATGGGTTAAATTGAAAAATCTTTTCCATGCACAATTTGACACAGTTTATCATAACAAAACCTCTGTTCTATATTTAGCCTCTTTCTGCCAAGGAGGTCAATCTCTTTAAACACAGTATCTCATTAATCCTGCCTAAACCCTGTGAGGGTGCAAGATGACAGGTGTTAAGACATGTCCAATCTTTTAGATTCATTCCACAAGTTGAAAGAAGCTGAGGAACAAGTGTTGGCTGGGCTTCCCGGGTGGCCTTAGTGGTAAACCTGCCCTGCCAATGCAGGAGACATAAGAGACGATGGGTTCCCTCCCTGGGTTGGGAAGATCCTTTGGAGGAAAGCGTGTCAATCCACTCCAGTATTCTTGCCTGGAGAATTGCATGGACAGAATAGCTTGGTGGGCTGCAGTCCATAGGGTTGCAAATAGTTGGAAATGACTAAAGCGATTTAGCATGCACTCATGTCCTCAGTTACCCAGTATCCTTAAAATACATATTTTGAGTCTTTCAAGAACCATGGTGTTCCTCAGATGGGTGCTTCTGGGAAAAGGAATCCAACACCAGAAAATCCAGTTTCTTAATATGTCCTTGTTTGGGGGTGTATCTCCTCCCACAAGGATTTGGTTTCCATAGAGTTTTTCATAACTTTTTGTATAATCAAGATGCTCTCTTCTGCAAACCAGCTTTTTTTCTTTTTTTCTTCTGGCTGATGACTGTATTTCTGTTGTGGGAAAAGTAATCCAGAAAAGTAAAATAATATCTTGGGTCTCTATGTAATAAATAAAAATTCATATGTATGTATAGCCATTGTATATATTACACACACACACACATTAATGTATATATGTATATATGTGTGTGTGTGCCTAGTAGTAATATACAGAAAAAAATGGCAACTCACTCCAGTATTCTTGACTGGGAAACCCCATGGGCAGAGGAGCCTGATGGGCTACAGTCCATGGGGTCACAAAGAATTGGACACTACTCAGTGGCTAACACACACACAATAGTAATAGTGCCTGGTAATAATTCAGATATAAATATGGCAAGAAAATTACCTTTTAAGTCAACATGATAATCACCATAAATATGATGCTAAAATGATCCATCTTAATTCCTACCTTCTTCACGCCATGCCCCTGCTCCTGCACCTATCAGATCAGATCAATCGCTCAGTCGTGTCTGACTCTTTGCGACCCCATGAATCACAGCACGCCAGGCCTCCCTGTCAATCACCAACTCCTGGAGTTCACTCACACTCACGTCCATTGAGTCAGTGATGACATCCAGCCATCTCATCCTCTGTCGTCCCCTTTCCCTCCTGCTCCCAATCCCTCCCAGCATCAGAGTCTTTTCCAATGAGTCAATTCTTTGCATGAGGTGGCCAAAGTACTGGAGTTTCAGCTTTAGCATCGTTCCTTCCAAAGAAACCCCAGGGCTGATCTGCTTCAGAATGGACTGGTTAGATCTCCTTGCAGTCCAAGGGACTCCCAAGAGTCTTCTCCAACACCACAGTTCAAAAGCATCAATTCTTCAGTGCTCAGCCTTTTTCACAGTCCAACTCTCACATCCATACATGACCACAGGAAAAACCATAGTCTTGACTAGATGAACCTTTGTTGGCAAAGTAATGTCTCTGCTTTTGAATATGCTATCTAGGTTGGTCATAACTTTCCTTCCAAGGAGTAAGGCGTCTTTTAATTTCATGGTTGCAGTCACCATCTGTCGTGATTTTGGAGCCCAGAAAAATAAAGTCTGACACTGTTTCCACTGTTTCCCCATCTATTTCCCATGAAGTGATGGGACCGGATGCCATAATCTTCGTTTTCTGAATGTTGAGCTTTAAGCCAACTTTTTCACTCTCCACTTTCACTTTCACCAAGAGGCTTTTGAGTTCCTCTTCACTTTCTGCCATAAGGGTGGTGTCATCTGCATATCTGAGGTTATTGATATTTCTCCCGGCAATCTTGATTCCAGCTTGTGTTTCTTCCAGTCCAGAGTTTCTCGTGATGTACTCTGCATATAAGTTAAGTAATACAGCCTTGACGAACTCCTTTTCCTATTTGGAACCAGTCTGTTGTTCCATGTCCAGTTCTAACTGTTGCTTCCTGACCTGCATATAGGTTTCTCAAGAGGCAGATCAGGTGGTCTGGTATTCCCATCTCTTTCAGAATTTTCCACAGTTTATTGTGATCCACACAGTCAAAGGCTTTGGCATAGTCAATAAAGCAGAAATAGATGTTTTTCTGGAACTCTCTTGCTTTTTCTATGATCCAGCAGATGTTGGCAGTTTGATCTCTGGTTCCTCTGCCCTTTCTAAAACCAGCTTGAACATCTGGAAGTTCACGGTTCACATATTGCTGAAGCCTGGCTTGGAGAATTTTGAGCATTACTTTACTAGTGTTACTTTACCTGCACCAAAAGGAATCCATATTAATCCTTTTGAAATCCAGCTATTCTGACCTGGCCTTTGAGCCTTCAGCAACTCAACTAATGCCTGCATGCCAAACTAAGACCTGACACAGCCAAAATAAATAAATATTTTTTTTAAATATGGAATTTACAATTTCCAAAGATATGTAGAAAACAAAACAAATAAATAAACCCAAAAGAATAAAGAAGGTTAGCTTCAAAGAAGAAGAGGTGTGATCAGAAGGGTAAAAGAACAAGAAAGATATGTTTTCCTGGAAGTCATGAACAGTTGTAAGAAGAATGGTTTCATAAGCATTGTTACAGGCTGCATATCAATGGTTTTGAAAACTAAGAGATTATTGTGATGTTTAGAAAAGGTATGAAGAAACCCGCATTTCCAGGGTTCCAACATGAATAGATAAAAAAGTGGAAGGAGCAGGTATGCTGCTGCTGCTGCTGCTAAGTCGCTTCAGTCATGTCCAACTCCGTGTGACCCCATAGACGACAGCCCACCAGGCTCCCCCATCCCTGGGATTCTCCAGGCAAGAACACTGGAGTAGGTTGCCATTTCCTTCTCCAATGCAGGAAAGTGAAAAGTGGAAGTGAAGTGGCTCAGTTGTGTCCGACCCTTAGCGACCCCATGGACTGCAGCCCACCAGGCTCTTCCGTCCATGGGATTTTCCAGGCATGAATACTGGAGTGGGTTGCCATTGCCTTCTCTGAGGAGCAGGTATAGGTTACATTAATTTTTATTCTTTCATTCAGCTAATGTCATTGAACATATATATGAAGTACATGATAGAATATAAAGGATGATAGAATGGCATATAAAAATGAACCATAGATGAATCCTGACATCAAGGTGTATCGAAAAATGTGAATGTCCAACACTGTGTTAAGGCCTGAGCTAGGCACTGGAGATTCAGAGGAGAACATAGCTTTCTTCAGTTACATATTCATTGATTCAAAAACATTATGGTGTCCTAGAAGATATGAGAGACAAATAAAACAAGATCCTTATCTCAGTGGAGTTACATTCTCATAATGAAGCAGGCAAGTGGATAAAAACAATTAAGATTCTACACAATGCTCCAATTATAACACACAGGAAATGTTATGGGGCATAATAGGGGAATTAATTTTATTTTTCAAAGGAGGATAAGTTTAAAAAATTCTGTTTGGAGTTCAAGCATGATGAAAAAGAATATAAAATTACGGAATTATGAGAAATGAAGTATTTAAAGACTTTTTGTTTGTGTGTTTGTTTATAAGATGAAATGCCACTGCTACTGCTGCTGTGGCTAAGTTGCTTCAGTCGTGTCCGACCCTGTGCAATCCCATAGACGGCAGCCCACCAGGCTCCCCCGTCCCTGGGATTCTCCAGGCAAGAACACTGGAGTGGGTTGCCATTTCCTTCTCCAATGCATGAAAGTGAAAAGTGAAAGTGAAGTCGCTCAGTCCTGTCGGACTCTTCGTGACCCTAGGAACTGTAGCCTACCAGCCTACTCCGTCCATGGGATTTTCCAGGCAAGAGTGCTGGAGTGGGGTGCCATTTCCTTCTCCATAAGATGAAATAACCTGAGCAGAATTGTAAGTTCTGAGAATAGATCCAGAGGACACACCAGACACCCAAAAGAATTAAAGTTATAAGTGAAGTAATTAATTCTTTAATATAAATTATCAGAGACTGATATGATCAGCTTTGAATTTAAATGTTTATAATTGAAATAATTATTAAAATGTGATTCTAAAGATATACTAATGAAACAATATATTTCTGGTTTACTTATTGAGTAGAGAAAGCTCTAAACAACAGTTTAGATATCAAATTTGGATATTTAACCTTTTTAATAAATGGGGAATTTTGAGCTATCACATGGGGGCGCTTGTCTCCCAGACAACAGTTTAGTGCCAATCGTGTCACCATTTTCACCTCTACAACAGTGCTTGTGTCATTATTTGAAAAGTGTACGCATTTTATTTCTATTCTTTCATAAAGATGAGTTTTCAATAGAGAAGTAAAGGCAATGATACAAGTATAAAGCAAGTATTTCTTACAAAATTAAGAACATTGATTAATAGAGATAAAAATCAACAGACAGAAAAAAATGGGGACAATTTCTAACCTTAATTAGAAACTCTCCAAAATAAGGTTCATTAATTGGATATTTAGTTATGAAGAATGAAGACAACATTTTAAAGTGTATGCATATCTGAAATGCATGATTGGTTAATATTTAAAAGGCAGGTGTTTAGGGAACTTTATAATGACTTTTTAATTTTCTGGAAAAAGAATCTTTCCTCTACATGTAAATTTTCTCCTTTGTATATTAAATGTCTGTAAATGTATTCAGAATGCATTTGGCATTGACTTAAGGAACTGCTTTTATTGTATATTAATTGCTGTTTCCAAAAGTAATATTCCAAGGAACAATTGTTCCTTCAGTTTACAAATAGATGTACTGTAAAAGTGCTTTATTTTCAATTAAATTGAGAGAGTGTTGGGTTATTCCCAGCTAACAAGGATTTTTTTAAATGCAAGGCTGCTCAGGACTTTTACTATGCAAATATGTGTTTATATTCTCCAAGAAGAGGGTATGTTAAACAATGTTCCCCAAACTAATTGGACCACAGGATCCTTTTTCTTTTTTACATTATACAATGGTCAGCATTCACCAGAACTAGTATTCCTCAAAGCATGGCTTGGAAGACCCTGCACATTCTTTGGTAGAATTCCTATGACCAGAATGGTACTCAACAGACAGAGAACTCATGAGATTTAGAGATGGAAGTAATCCTAGTTGTTGTTCAGTCTCAGTCATGTCAGACTCTTTGTGACCCCATGGACTGAAGCACGTCAGGCTTCCCTGTTCTTCACTGTCTCTGGCAGTTTGCTCAAACTCATGTCCATTGAGTCCGTGATGCCATCCAACCATCTATGCTCTGTTGCTCCCTTCTCCTCTTGCCCTCGATCTTCCCCAGCATTAACGAATCCTAGAGGCCACTTGTTACAACCTCCATGCCAAGATCATCTCAATAGCACTCCTGGCAGGTGGACATCCAGGTTTTATTTTAAATCTTTATTCCATGATGCTACATTCTGTCTGTCCTGCTGCTCCTGCTGCTAAGTTGCTTCAGTCGTGTCCAACTCTGTGCAACCCCATAGACGGCAGCCCATCAGGCTGCCCCGTCCCTGGGATTCTCCAGGCAAGAACACTGGTGTGGGTTGCCATTTCCTTCTCCAATGCATGAAAGTGAAGAGTGAAAGTGAAGTCGCTCAGTCATGTCCGACTCTTAGCGAGCCCATGGATTGCAGCCCACCAGGCTCCTCCGTCCATGGGATTTTCCAGGCAAGAGTGCTGGAGTGGGGTGCCATTGCCTTCTCCGCTGTCTGTCCTACCTATTCTTAATAAATTCTTCCATTTTTAAGCCCATATATAACTCATTGGTCCCCATTGTGTTTGCTCCCTCCTCTTCATGACAATCCCTCAAATATTTGAAGACAGCTTACATGTCCTCTACTACAACCTCTCTTCTAGGTAAGCAGACCTGGTTCTTTTCAAAGTTAATTTTTATTTGAGCATAGTTATGTTACAATATTTTATTAGTTTTTACTGTATAGCAAAGTAAATCAGCTATATGTAATCCCCTCTTCTTTGGGTTTCCTTCCCATCTAGGTCAGCACTGAGTAGAGTTGCCTGAGCTAAACAGTAAGTTCTCATTAGTCATCTATTTTATATATAGTATGAATCATGTATATATGTCAATTCCAGTCTCCAAATTCATCCTGCCCTCTTTTTCCCCACTTGGTAAGTAGATCTCATCCTTACAAATCTACCATGAAGACATAATCAGACTCCTCCTCGTATCAGCAGCCCTTCCCTGTGTGCACTAGAACTGAACTGAACACAATTGTTCAACTCTTCCTACTGAAGTTTGGACACTCTTCAATGTTAATTCTTATCCAGGCTGAGTTTATTTTCATAGAAGTATTTTGTTTGCTGCTATCAAACTTGCTTTTGGTTAAGGAAAAGTAAAAGATTTTCCTATCTGTGCTTACACAGTGAAATTTCTGCTGGTTTGTTGGTAATCCTTTCTCATTGTAGTCAAGGAATCCCATTTTATAAATTGCCTTAAAATACAACTTTCCATCCCTCTGCAATGACTTAATTATTTGTGAGTTGCAAAAAGACAGGCATATACACGTGTATATATGTATATCTAAAAAAGCTGAAGACTTCCAGTGGTTAAGACTCCATGCTTCCACTGCAGGGGCAGTGGGGGGGGAACAGGGCACATGTTCAATCCTTGGTTGGGGAAATAATATCAAGCATGCTATTTGGCCAAAAAATTTTAAAAAAAGTAAATGTCATGATCAGAATAAAAATGAAAATACAACATAATATCAACTTTAAAATTACATAGGAAAAGTAACAAAAATAAATAAATACAAAATTAAAAAGCTGATTTTTGGTGCTAAATTATTTGCCAACTTTGTGCCTGTAAAACAAAAAGTATATATTTTACATATGCATAGGTATATACTTGTGTATATATATGTTTGTACATATATATGTATGTATACATATTTTGAATTCAAAAAGAAAATGAAGAAATAAATATTTAAATAAAGAGGTTCCTATTATTAAAACAGGACTCAAGTTCTAAATTTCAATTTGATTTTCCCTTTCTCTCCTGCCCCCACCTAAAAGAAGTCTGAATTTTCATTCACTACTAGGAGAATAGTCAGAGCTGTCAATGGAAACTGTACAGTGTTATTTATAAGACTTAAGGGATTAAAAAAAATTACTTTAGATGAGGGCTAACCTATTTGCAAAAGCTACAAAAATTTACCCAATATTATATCACCAAATAATTATTTCTTCTATGTCCTTATAAATCTTCCTTGTGGAAGAAAAAAAAAAGAGTTAATGAGATTGTGGTGTTGCAGGAGTAGTGCCGAAACAATGTAGGTAAACGTGCAGAGAAATTAGTTCTGAAGTGTGGGATAATTGTAGAAAGCCCTGGGCAAAAAACAAAACATAAATGTGCAGGAGTCATAGTACACAGTGTCTTCACTTGTCTTTGTTAGTGCAAGTGAAAAGGTTAATGCCGTTCAGTTCCATCAACACAAAGTGAAGAACTGTGGCACCTTTTGAATTCTAGAGTTACCCACAGTGCAACTGATTTAATTCCTGTGAGAATGTTACTATTTACAAGTTTGCTGGGGAGTATGGCTGTCAATTAACCGTGTGCTCCATTTACATTCTCTCCTTTTATTTGTTGTTATAAAGAAATTGTTTTAAAAATCATTATCGCACAGAAAGATTTGTTTTCTGCGTTATTTGAAGCGATCCTTTGATTGGAAGGAAAATTGTCAGATGCACGCAAGCCCAAAGCAATAACAGCTAGGCTCAAGTTCATCGAGTATTACATTCTCATGTGCATTCTTGAGATCTAAAACTGCAGGTACTCTTTGGCATTTTCAAGTTTTCTGCCCCAATATATTACAGCCAGTGATTGCATTGTGAGCTCTCAATATCCTGGTATAACTTGCCCTTTTAAAGTATCAAAATACCAATATGTATAATTTTCTGTGTGCGTTTGCAATGTTATCTCAGACATCTAGCCATCAAGCAACATCTCTGTTCATCCTTCTTCCTTCAGCTTTGTGTCCCTGCACCTTTCCCCTTTGCTGAATGTCACCCACTCCATTCCCAAGCTCCTGTCTACATACCCTTCTCATCCCTTATTACTATTCAGTTCCTGTCACTACCATTCTCCACGTCCCCATGTTGCTCCTCTTCTCTCACTCAACCAAAGGTTGAGCTCAGAACTGGAAAGAAAATACCAAGGTGCTCTTAGAGATAAAGGGGGAATCACACCAGAAATTAGGTGGAGGACAGTGACATCCCCTTTCTGGGCTGATTGTTCTGAAATATACACAACTTTAGCTTAAAACCAGAGACAATGGACCTGAATGTTTCATTAAAAAGGCTCTACAGGACTTGGACATGGTTGAAGTCGACCCTGACCTGGAAAATCCCATGGATGGAGGAGCCTGGTAGGCTACAGTCTGTGGAGTCGCAAAGAGTCGGATACGACTGAGCCACTTCACTTCATTTCACTTCACAGGACTTGGATGTGGTTGAAGTCGACCCTGACCAGCAACATCAGTGAGGTCATTCTGAGAACATCACTCAATGGAGGAGAGTGAAGGCAAAAGAAGCAACTGTTCTGCTGGGGGTGGGGATGGGGGATGAATTGGGACACTGAGATTGACATGTAACACAATTGATACTATGTGTAATTTAGATAGGGCTTCCCAAGTGGCTCAGTGGTAAAGAATCTGCCTGCAATGCAGGAGATGTGGGTTTGATCCCTTGGTTGGAAAGATCTCCTGGAGAAGGAAATGGCAAACCACTCCAGTATTCCTGACTAGGAATTCCCATGGACAGGGGAACCTGGTGGGCTACAGTCCATGGGGTCCCAAAAGAGTCAGACTCAACTTAGCAACTAAACAACAACAAAAATGCTTATAAAATAGATAATTAATGAGAACCTACTGTACAGCGCAGAGCACAGCGCTCTGCGGTGTCCTAAATGGGAAGGAAATCCAAAAAAGAGGGGATAAATGTGTATGTATAGCTGATTCACTTTGCTGTACAGTGGAGGCTAACACAACATTGTAAAGCAAGTATACTCCAATAAAAAACAATCTGAAAAAGAAATAAAATAAGATGAGGCAGCATGTTCAGTAGATGCCAAAAGTTTATATTGAAATAATAATGTATCTTTACCACATATTTTTATATCTTTACATTGTTCCCCAAGGCTTTGTAATACATTCACACATTTTAAAATTAAAATTTATGTAACAATTTAGTTTCATTATGTTTTAAGATTTATGAATTTTAAATACTTATAGACAATACTTTTATTCATTCTGCTATTTTGTTTTAATATCAATATGCAAAAATATCCCAGTATTGTCTTTTGCTTTGGTTTGTACCCATTAATTTCGAGATGGTGGTGTGGTCTCTGTTTCCAGTAAATTTGATTTCCATTCTCATTATAACAGCCGCCTAACTTGGACTGCAAGGAGATCCAACCAGTCCATTCTGAAGGAGATCAGCTCTGGGATTTCTTTGGAAGGAATGATGCTGAAGCTGAAACTCCAGTACTTTGGCCACCTCATGAGAAGAGCTGACTCATTGGAAAAGACTCTGATGCTGGGAGGGATTGGGGGCAGGAGGGGAAGGGGACAACAGAGGATGAGATGGCTGGATGGCATCACCGACTGGGTGGACGTGAGTCTGAGTGAACTGCGGGAGTTGGTGATGGACAGGGAGGCCTGGCGTGCTGCAATTCATGAGGTCACAAAGAGTTGGACATGACTGAGTGACTGAACTGAACTGAACTGAACTAACCACCAAATTCTGGTCTCTTCTACATTTCTTGTTGATCTTTCATTCACCAAATGATGCTTTAGTTCTTCCTGTCCATCCCTTTGAACATATTGTTCTGCAATTTGTTCCTGCAAATTCCTGCAATCTTCAGTTGAAATGTAAGCTTATATTAGAATATAGAGGCTATTAACCTATATTACTCTTTCTGGTATTGCATAAAAAATGCAGATTAATTACCAGGTATTTTCTTGGGGAGAGTGATGTCCAGAATGTATTTTTCTTCCTTCGTATGTAAAGACTCTTACAAGGAAGTGGAATGTGTGTATATATGTATGTAATTGTATGTATATGTGTGCATGCTCAGTCATGTCCGACTCTTTGCGACCCCCAAGGACTGTAGCCCACCAGGCTTCTCTGACCACGGAATTTTTCAGGCAAGATTATTGGAGTGGGTTCCCATTTCCTACTCCAAGGGATCTTCCTGACCCAGATATCAAACCTGCATCTCTTATGCCTTCTGTATTGGTAGGCAGATTCTTTACCACTGCACCATCTGGGAAGCCTGTGTATGTGTGTACATATGTACATATATGTGTCTGTGTGTACATATATTTGTATGTACTGTGTTGTGCTTAGTTGCTCAGTTGTGTCCAACTCTTTGCAATCCCATGGACTGTAGCCCACCAGGCTCCTCTGTTCATGGGGATTCTCCAGGCAAGAATACCAGAGTGGGTTGCCATGCCCCCCTCCAAGGGGTCTTCCCAAGCCAGAGACTGAACCCAGGCAGGTCTCCCTCATTGCAGGATGATTCTTTACCATCTGAGCCCCCAGGGAAGCCCAAGAATACTGGACTGGGTAGTCTATCCCTTCTCCAGGGGATCTTCCCAAGCCAGGAATCGAACTGCGGTATCCTGCATTGCAGGTGGATTCTTTACCAGCTGAGCTACCAGGGAAACCCATACCTGTGTGTGAGTGTGAGTGTGTGTGAGTGTGTGTGTGTATAGTTTGATATTATATGTTAATATATATATATATATTTGTAGCTTAATTCTAATATGCTATTTTGATATTTTTCATTATTAAATTTCTTTCTATAATATTATGAGTATAGGGGCTTGTTTCACATAACAGCTCTTCCCTTGAATGACATGGAAAAATGTCCTGGAAATTCAGTATTGCAAATGACTAGTGAAAGAACTCCCCAGGTTGATAGGTGCCCAATATGCTACTGGAGATCAGTGGAGAAATAACTCCAGAAAGAATGAAGGGATGGAGCCAAAGCAAAAACAGTACCTAGTTGTGGATGTGACTGGTGATAGAAGCAAGGTCCAATGCTGTAAAGAGCAATATTGCATAGGAACCTGTAATGTTAGGTGCATGAATCAAGGCAAATTGGAAGTAGTCAAACAGGAGATGGCAAGAGTGAACATTGACATTCTAGGAATCTCTGAACTAAAATGGACTGGAATGGGTGAATTTAACTCAGATGACCATTATATTGACTACTGTGGGCAGGAATCCCTCAATAGAAATGGAGTAGCCATCATGGTCAACAAAAGAGTCCAAAATGCAGTACTTGGATGCAATCTCAAAAATCATAGAATGATCTCTGTTCATTTCCAAGGCAAATCATTCAATATCCAGTAATCCAAGTCTATGCTCCAAACAGTAACACTGAATAAGCTGAACGTGAACGGTTCTATGAAGACCTACAAGACCTTTTAGAACTAACACCCCCAAAAGATGTCCTTTTCATTATAGGGGACTGGAATGCAAAAGTAGGAAATCAAGAAACACCTGGAGTAACAGACAAATTTGGCCTTGGAATACGGAATGAAGCAGGGCAAAGGCTCATAGAATTTTGCCAAGAGAACTCACTTGTCATAGCAAACACCCTCTTCCAACAACACAAGAGAAGACTCTACATGGACATCACCAGATGGTCAACACCAAAATCAGATTGATTATATCCTTTGCAGCCAAAGATGGAGAAGCTCTATACAGTCAGCAAAAACAAGACTGGGAGCTGACTGTGGCTCAGGTCATGAACTCCTTATTGCTGAATTCAGATCTAATTTGAAGAAACTGGGGGAAACCACTAGACCATTCAGGTATGACCTAAATCAAATCCCTTATGATTATACAGTGGAAGTGAGAAATAGATTTAAAGGACTAGATCTGATAGAGTGCCTGATGAGTTATGGACAGAGGTTCATGACATTGTACAGGAGACAGGGATCAAGACCATCCCCATGGAAAACAAATGCAAAAAGCCAAAATGGCTGTCTGGGGAGGCCTTGCAAATAGCTGTGACAAGAAAGAAGCTAAAAGCAAAGGAGAAAAGGAAAGACATAAGCATCTGAATGAAGGGTTCCAAAGAATAGCAAGAAGAGATAAGAGCCTTCCTCAGTGATCAATGCAAAGAAATAGAGGAAAACAACAGAATGGGAAAGACTAGAGATCTCTTCAAGAAAATCAGAGATACCAAGGGAACATTTCATGCAAAGATGGGCTCAATAAAGGACAGAAATGGTATGGACCTAACAGAAGTAGAAGATATTAAGAAGAGGTGGGCAAGAATAAACAGAAGAACTGTACAAAAAAGATCTTCATGACCCAGATAATCACGATGGTGTGATCACTGACCTAGAGCCAGACATTCTGGAATGTGAAGTCAAGTGGGCCTTAGAAAGAATCACTACGAACAAAGCTAGTGGAGGTGATGGAATTCCAGTGGAGCTATTTAAAATCCTGAAACATGAGGCTGTGAAAGTGCTGCATTCAATATGCCAGCAAATTTGGAATACTCAGCAGTGGCCACAGGACTGGAAAAGGTCAGTTTTCATTCCAATCCCAAAGAAAGGCAATGCCAAAGAATGTGCAGACTACCACACAATTGCACTCATCTCACACGCTAGTAAAGTAATGCTCAAAATTCTCCAAGCCAGGCTTCAGCAATATGTGAACCGTGAACTTCCTGATGTTCAAGCTGGTTTTAGAAAAGGCAGAGGAACCAGAGATCAAATGGCCAACATCCTCTGGATCATGGAAAAAGCAAGAGAGTTCCAGAAAAACATCTATTTCTGCTTTATTGACTATGACAAAGCCTTTGACTGTGTGGATCACAAGAAACTATGGAAAATTCTGAAAGAGATGGGAATACCAGACCACCTGACCTGCCTCTTGAGAAATCTATATGCAGGTCAGGAAGCAACAGTTCAAACTGGACATGGAACAACAGACTGGTTCCAAATAGGAAAAGGAGTACGTCAAGGTTGTATATTGTCACCCTGCTTATTTAACTTGTAGGCAGAGTACATCATGAGAAATGCTGGGCTGGAAGAAGTCCAAGCTGTAATCAAGATTGCCGGGAGAAATATCAATAACCTCAGATATGCAGATGACACCACCCTTATGGCAGAAAGTGAAAGGGAACTAAAAATCTTCTTTTTTTTTTTTTATTTTATTTTTTTTTTTTATTATTTTTTTTTAATTTTTTTTATTTTTAAACTTTACATAATTGTATTAGTTTTGCCAAACATCAAAATGAATCCACCACAGGTATACATGTGTTCCCCATCCTGAATCTTCTTGATGAAAGTGAAAGGAGAGTGCAAAAGTTGGCTTAAAGCTCAACATTCAGAAAACGAAGATCATGGCATCTGGTCCCATCACTTCATGGCAAATAGATGGGGAAACAGTGGAAACAGTGTCAGACTTTATTTTTCTGTGCTCCGAAATCACTGTGGTTGGTGATTGCAGCCATGAAATTAAAAGACGCTTACTCCTTGGAAGGAAAGTTATGAACAACCTAGATAGCATACTGAAAAGCAGAGACATTACTTTGCCAACAAAGGTCCGTCGAGTCAAGGCTATGGTTTTTCCAGTGGTCATGTATGGATGTGAGAGTTGGGCTGTGAAAAAGTCTGAGCGCCAAAGAATTGATGCTTTTGAACTGTGGTATTGGAGAAGACTCTTGAGAGTCCCTTGGACTGCAAGGTGATCCAACCAGTCCATTCTAAAGGTGATCAGTCCTAGGTGTTCTTTGGAAAGTATGATGCTAAAGCTGAAACTCCAGTACTTTGGCCACCTCATGTGAAGAATTGACTCATTGGAAAAGACTCTGATGCTGGGAGGAATTGGGGGCAGAAGGAGAAGGGGATGACAGAGGATTAGATGGCTGGATGGCATCACCGACTCGATGGACATGAGTTTGGTTGAACTCCGGGAGCTGGTAATGGACAGGGAGGCCTGGAGTACTGCAATTTATGGGGTCACAAAGAGTCGGACATGACTAGGCAACTGAACTGAACTAGTGTATTTACTGTAGAATGCCATTATATGAGTCTTAATTTAGATGTACTCTGACAAACGTATCATAAAAATTTTTTGTTGAATGAATTAATCGGTTGTAGTTCGGAGCTGTCATCTAGGTGAAATCTGAACAGAATGTACCATAGTGTATATACCTATGTGTTTATACTTGCTGATGAAAAAGAGAAAAACATGGGGGAGACATGAAGTGTTATTTTTTTATTAGCATCAATGAACCAGAGACAGCAAGATGAAGCCTAGAATATATACCTTTCAGGCTCTGGGGTAACAGCATTTACCCCATATTCCCTTTAATCGCCTTGATACTTGATCCATTCTTTTACATTCTTGAGCTCTGCCAATTAATGCTTCCTTTAAACTTCTTCACAATTTCCTGTACTATAGGTGAGACAATGTTTTAGAATTATTTATGGAAAAAGCAGAAACTGAAGTGAGTTGGCAAGAAAAAGACTAAAAGAGTGAGGACTGTGATGAGATCACTTTTTCACACTTTCTCTATAATTCTCAAATGGAATCTATTTATTCTGAAGTTTGGGAAGCCAGAAAATTCTCACTGGGGTTTCAATGCCCTGGAGCATTGTTGGCGGTTCTTTCTAACAAGAATTCTGATTCAAGTGTCATTGAGAAACCTTGAAAGCCTCTTGTTCCATCATCAATATGATAAGAAATACTGAATAGGCTTATAGGGATATTGTCTTAGAGACTCAGGAGGAGATGAAAGGAATGGTCTGGATCTTTATTACTATAAGAAATATTAGCTCAATTCCATAAAAATAACAACCTGATCAATAAATGGGCCAAAGAACTAAACAGACATTTCTCCAAAGAAGACATACAGATAGCTAACAAACACATGAAAAGAGGCTCAACATCACTCATTATCAGAGAAATGCAAATCAAAACCACCGTGAGGTACCATCTCACGCCGGTCAGAATGGCTGCTTTCAAAAAGTCTACAAACAATAAATGCTGGAGAGGGTGCAGAGTAAAGGAAACCTTCTTACACTGTTGGTGGGAATGCAGACTAGTACAGTCACTATGGAGAATAGTGTGGAAATTCCTTAAAAAACTGTAAATAGAGCTGCCATATGACCCAGCAATCCCACTGCTGGGCATACACACCAAGGAAACCAGAATTGGAAGAGACACATGTACCCCAATGTTCATTGCAGCACTGTTTATAATAGCCAGGACATGGAAGCAACCTAGATGTCCATGGCAGACGAATGGATAAGAAAGCTGTGGTACATATATACAATGGAGTATTACTCAGCCGTTAAAAAGAATACATCTGAATCAGTTCTAATGAGGTGGATGAAACTGGAGCCTATACAGAGTGAAGTAAGTCAGAAAGAAAAACACCAATACAGGATATTAACACATATATATGGAATTTAGAAAGATGATAACGATGACCCTATATGCGAGATAGCAAAAGAGACACAGAAGTAAAGAACAGACTTTTGGACTCTGGGAGAAGGCGAGGGTGGGATGATTTGAGAGAATAGCATTGAAGCATGTGTGTTATCATATGTGAAATAGATCACCAGTCCAGGTTCGATGCATGAGACAGGGTGCTCAGGGCTGGTGCACTGGGATGATCCTGAGGGATGAGATGGGGAGGGAGGTGGAAGGGGGCTTCAGGATGGGGAACACATGTGCACTCACGGCTGATTCATGTCAATGTACAGCAAAAACCACTACAATATTGTAAAGTAATTAGCCTTCAATTAAAATAAATAAATTAACTTTTTAAAAAGGAAATATTATGTTATTGAAAAATAAAGTCACATTTGATTACTTTTCTCAAATGAATTAATAATATTCCAGTGGAAACTGACCTCCATCATTTGCAGTTTAACACAACCACATCATCTTCATGATCAAGAGATAAGGTTCTAGAAGCATCTTTCTGAATTCACATCCTTGTGCCACTACTTTCCAGTCATGTAACCTGGGGCCAATTACCTCTCTGAACTTCAGTTTTTTTTATATATTAACAATTATAATGGAGACAGAAATGGTTAACTACCTCTTAAGTCTATTATAAGGATTAAGAAAGTCAACACCTATTGTGTGCTTATAAAAGGGTCTGGCACAGAATTAATTACACAAAAAATGTTCATCACAATTTTCTTCATTCATAGATAATGAATAATTCAGTGATAATGTATATTATCTCCCTATGGGATGGGCATAGAATAAATGTTGATACCACACTATAATCTCCAACATGATGCAACTTCTCTGAACCTCAATTCATGTTTGGATAGGATTGGGATGGTGAAATAAAGGGAACATTCATTTCATTAGTATATTTTGAATATTAAATATATAATCACTTTTTTCTAGATTATTTTAATGGTTTGAAACTTTTTTTCATAGGAATCTGGTCCATTTTTGAGATTAGGACACATAGAAGTTCACATTTATTTTGATTATGTGCATGTGGCCTAAGTCTCTTAGGTAAATATATTAATCAAAGGAATATATTAAAATATATAATATATAATTAATATATTAATTATATATTAATTAATGTATTGATTTTATATAAATAAATATATAAAAATCAATATATTAATAATTATAATATAAAATATAATAAAAGGACTAAAAGGTAAATATATTAATAAAAAGAAAAATGAAAGCTGGCAGACAGCAAGCTTGAACAAATAATGCTTAATGCATAATTTTATTTTATTTTTTAATTTTTTTAGAAATTTGGTTTTTTAATTAGTATTTTCCAGTATTTTATATGAAAATTTCAAACACAAAGAAAAGTTGAAATAACAATGAAAACTGTATCTCCATCAATTAGACTTAACAACTGCTAATATTCTCTTGTATTATTTATCTATTGAAATATGTTTATGGGCTTTCCAGCTGGCTCAGTGGTAAAGAATCCACTTGCCAGTACAGGAGACACAGTTTCTATCCTTGGGTCGGTAAGATACCCTGGAGGAGGAAATGGCAACCCACTCGAGTGGTCTTGCCTGGGAAATCCAATGGACAGAGAAACCTGGTGAGCTATGGTTCATGGCGTCCCAGAAGAGTCAGACACGACTTAGTGACTAAACAGCAACAACAGTAAAAATATTTCGCTGTACTTGTTTACTGGAGTATAGTTGCTTTACAATATTGTGTCAGTTTCTTCTGTACAGTGAAGTACTTTTAAATTGTACAACATTAATTTGCCTGTATGCCAAGCATTACATGCTAATCAGAGATTTTAAAGATCTTAACAACAGCAACAATGCAAGATTATTAATATACAATTCATACCTTGTCTAAGTCTATACAGACGGTCTGAGGATGATGCAAAACTGAGACCAAAAAGAACTCCCTCCCTTACACTAGATTGTCAGTCTTTTACTTGAGTCAACCTTCTTGAGACAGTAATGGATATTCATCAGTTTCCCTTTTATATTTTCATTGACCCCTCCTACTGCAAAATGACATTTGCCCCCACACTCTTGAAATATCTGTCTCTCACATCACTAGTGATTGCTTCATTACAAAATCAAGTCAGTGATCTTTTTTTCTTTCTCTTTTTGCCAATATTAAACCAAAGCTCAGCTGCACTAACAGTTGACCTTCTTAAAAATCCCATTTCCCATTTCTATAACAATTCTCTTTCTTGTTTCCCAATATTTCTGGCATCTGATCATTTTATCTTGATTTCTTCTGGGTCCTACTCTTCTGATCCAATGACACACTGATCTCTTTAGATACTTTCTTGAGTAATCTCATCTTTATTGATGGCATTCATCCTCCTCTTCACTGAGAGCCTCAATTTTCTAGATCAAGGGTCAGCAAACTATCGCCTGTAGGCTGGATTTGGCCTGCCACTTGTTTTTGTAAATAAAGTTTTATCGGAACACAGACATGTTTATTCATTTTGTCTATGGCTGCTTTCACCCTGAAAAGGCAAATTTAAATAGCTGCACTCAAAGCTAAAAATACTTACTGGTTGGCCCCTTTCCAAAGAAAGTCAACATCTGGTCTAGCCTCTATCAGTATTAACATATCTAATTATTTAAAGGAAATACAAGCTTTTATGATAAAAGCAGCTAAATCCAGATATTCAAAGCTGATCCTCCCCTTTTATTCACTATTTCTCTTATTGGGAATCTATATTTGGCAAAACTAGAAACCTGGAAGTAATTCTAGATTTTGCTCTTTCCTTCCTTCACATGATACTGATTACCAAGTTCATATTTGTCTTCTCCTCATCTCTTTGTCCGCAGTCATAATTCAGAATCTTAGCCTATGTTCCTCATGAATGTTAGTAAAGATTCCACCAACAATTGCCTGTGTGTCACTCATTATTTCTCCAGGTAAAAGATACGGTCTTTATTATGATCTAAAATTTGAGGGAACTGAGCCCCATCCAAACTGTTTTGAGTGGATAACCTCAATGTTTCAATGATTCAGGACTCTGATAACTCCCAACCACAGACTGAGGTTTTGGTACCAAGAGGTGTCATTATAGTATTAAAGGGAAAGTCCAGTGTCTGTCCTGGTGTTTGGGATTTGGTTGCAATGAAACATACAACCCTAGCCAATATAATCATGAATAATGCCTAAGTTAGAGAAGTCAACCGCTTGGGAGAGTAAGGAAAACCTTTGCAGAGGATGTGGTATCTGAAATAAAGCTTAGAGATGAGGAAGAAATGATTATTGTCAGTAAGTGTGATACATTCTAGGAAAGGAAGTAGCCCACCTGAAGACTAGGATGAAAGGAAGGATAATTTATTTTTTGGAAAATGGCAAACACTTCATTAGGACTTCCCCGGTGGCTCAGACGGTAAAGCATCTGCCTAGAAAGCGGGAGATCCGGATTCAATCCCTGGGTTGGGATCTCCTGGAGAAGGAAATGGCAACCCACTCCAGTATTCTTGCCTGGAAAATCCCATGGACCGAGAAGCCTGGTAACCTACAGTCCATGGGTCACAAAGAGTCGAACATGACTGAGCGACTTCACTTTCACTTCACTTAAGGTTGGAGTAAGGGTTGGGTGGGCTATTTACAAAAATGTAAGCAGAAAAGAAAATTTGAGCCTAGATGTGGAAGTCTGTTGCTATTTTTTTTAAACTCCATGTTGTGTGATTAGATTTCACAATAAAAATAATGAGGAGTCTAATTTTCAAACAAAAGAGAAACATATGATTGACATTTATAAAAGATATTTATAGTGGCAGATCAAAGAGTACACACATTACAAACAAGGGAAAAACATTCTTACAGACACATTTTAAGATTCCATTATACAAATTCTAATAAGAAAAATTTATTTTTTAAACTAATTCTATGTAAGTAGGAGCAGATAGTCAGATTCAAGAGCTAATTCTGAGATGAATCTACAGGACTTGTGATCTACTTGACTCAAAGTGGGTCAGGGCCAGAGGACAGGAAGAAAAGTAGGGGGATAAATATGATGGGTCTAGCAAAGCTAACAATAAGGTAATGGTGCTATTAACTAAGAAATTAACCTTCCACAAAAAGAAGAAAAGGTTTCAGAGGGTAAGAGGCAGAACTTCTTTGGGACTATATTAAACTTGAAATGCCTTCCGGACAATCAAGATGACCAACAAAAATGTCCAAGAGATAATTGGAAATACTAGAGTGGAGCTTATAGTAGAAACAAGAATAAGGAAATATATCTACAAATTGAGAAATATAGAACGAACTTGAGGACAAACTTAACCAACCACTAGATTGATCCTGTTTCTGAATAATCTAAATTACATATTTATTTTTTGAGATAAAGCAATATTCTTAACAAATCTTCTGTTAAAATTCTAATCCATATATGTTTAACTGAATCACTTTGCCATCTATACACCTGAATCTAATACATTATGAATCAACTATATTCCAATATATTGTGAAACAACAACAACAAAAAATTTCAATACTAAGCTGTTGAAAGAGTAACATATGAAACATTGATTCACACCACTATATTATCCTGAATTATTTTACTGCTAGATTTTAGTTACTTAAAGAAGGCTTTAAAAACCAAAAGCTCTAGGAAATAAAATATGACAGACAAAGAGTAAAAGAAACAAGAGATACCATTAGGATATGAGTATGGGAGCACACCGAAACAGAGAGGAGGAGCACAGTCAGGAAAGGGAAAAGGACCAGGAAAATAAGGAAGGTCAGAGAAAAGTGAAGAGGAAGAGCCTACTTCGTTCCCAGTTTGAACCAGTTCTCTGAAGGTAGCAAGTATTCTCATGTTATATGTTTTGTTTTCAATTTAGTCATTGCTCCTTTTAAAGGGGTTTCCCAGGTGATACAGTGGTAAAGAATCTGTCTGTGATTGCAGGAGGTATAGGAGACACGGGTTTGATCCCTGGGTTGGGAAGATCCCCTGGAGAAGGAAATGTCAGCCCACTCCAGTATCCTTGCCTGGAGAATCCCATGGACAGAGAAGCCCAGTGGGCTACAGTCCATGGGGTGGCAAAAAGTCAGACACGACTTAGCGACTGAGCACATACGCATGCCCTTTTAAAAAGTCTTTGAATGACAACATATGATACACTTGAGTTTCAATTAAATGTTCAGAAATTGAAAACCAACAAGCTCAAGTCTCTTCATTATTCTTTCATTTTATGATTAAAATACTAAAAGATAGACTTTTAGAAAGCAAATGTTCCTGGTAGCTTTAAATAATGCAAAAGGCTCTCCAAATGTTGCCCATAATACACAATTCTTTGTATTTTAGCTCCTTACAAATGCTTTAAAATCCCATCCATCCTAGACATTTTTTTCATAACTTTTTCTATATATGCATTTTATTTATCCCTTAAAATTAGGGAAAGGCTTAGAGAGTAACTATTTGATTGTATCAGTCTGTTTCTGTTTCCTAAGTCCCTGAGATTTTAATGCTCAAATTATAAACAATACTTTGTGATTGTATTTTGTAAAAAAAAAAAAAATAATTATTTCTACTCTCCAGGCCTTAAAATGCTTTCTTCATAGGCATGAAAGAAATATTATATTAATATAAATAAGCATATATTTGACCCTTAATTTAGGTTACTCTGTGGAGAGGGGAACACCAAAGGAAAGAAATCTTATAAAGGAGAAAAGCAGACAGATACTAAGTAGAATAAAAATTCAATTTTTTCAATTACTTTTTATTTCTATTTCTGTTTTTTTTCTTCGACTTGCTTTTCTTTATTTTATTTTATTTTTTAACTTTACAATATTGTATTGGTTTCTATTTCTATAGCTTATTTATCAGCAGAAGTTTATTGAAGTCTTTTTAATTTACTACATTAAAATTTATGAAAAATCTGTGACAAAGGATGTATTTATATATGTATATGTATATCAGTATTGTATATATACATGATTTATGCATATATGTGTGTGTATTTGTTCAGATGTTCAATGGCAATAAGAAAAATAAAATTTATCACTTCAGACTAGAAACATAAATTGTGATTTATCCAATTTTATTTTTATTGGTAAACTATTATTTATTGCAAAAAATATATACAAGAAAGTGCTTTTTTTCACGCTACTTTGCAATAGTTTTTGGTGATAATAGTAGTTTTAACACATTCCAGGAAACTGGAATGTCTTTTAAGTCATTAAAGATCATGTTACAATTATGCTGCTTTATTTTAGTGAAGCTAAAGAGTACTTTTTAAGTTCAGATTCTAACATCTATATGGAGATGTGTGTTACAATTGACATAATCAACTATCAACATTTTTTCCTTAGTGATACATAAAATAATAGAGTATCTAAAAATGACATCAGATTAAAAAGAATGCTGTATTAGTATATTTCATATTTTTGAATATAGGGAAAACAATATGGTATAGTAATAGTTAACAGAATATCACTCTTTCATTATCAGTAAATAGGACTTTACTTTAGGTGTGACTTTTTTCATCAAAGTTTGTCTGAATCTTGCAATTAAGTCATTCATTTCAAAAGATTTTGCCAAGGCAACAGTCATTTTATATAACATTAGGTAAAAATGCAGGGACAGATCAGGTGAATAACAAGTCATCTAAGATCATGACCCATGTCACCAGCAAAGCCATTTAGCCAGTTTTGACTCAGTCCTAACCACCACACACCCACACGTGTTTTTGTTTTTCTTTTTCTTTCAGCTCTCTTTAGATACCATGCAGGTTTTGCAAAGGTTTTTCTTTGCTCCTTTGATTTTTCTCTGCTTACGCTGCCAGCGGTAACTGTGATGTTCAGGATGGGGAACACATGTATACCTGTGGCGGATTCATTTTGATATTTGGCAAAACTAATACAATTATGTAAAGTTTAAAAATAAAATAAAATTAGAAAAAAAGAAAAATATAAGAGCACAGGTATTTGGTCTAGTCTTGTTAGAAATAATGTCATTCCGTCCTACCCACAAATACATAGTGTAGCTAAGTTTTCTAGGCTTTTGAGTAATTTTCCTTTCTCTGTTCTTAGGGTTTTCTCTAGGTATTACAATTTACTTTTTGGTAGAATCATTTTGATCTCAATTAGAGATTTGGGAATATACATGGCATAATATTGAGACCTGCTAAGGGAAGTAGGGAAGGCAGCTCCAAAGAATATTTCAGGGACCAAGAAATTTGTCTGTTATTGTTAGTTGTTGAATGTGCAACTTGAACATATGAGTCATTAACTCGTCTCCTCCATATATATCAAATGAAGGAAAGAAAATTCTGATTACTCAGATACCTCTAAATTAAAATTTGAGAGGGAATTCCATTCAAAAGACCTTGAAGGAAAATATCCCAAACTGATGAAAAACAAATTGAAGTTTTATTTCTTGCTTTGGAAATTTTTGTTCCACAAAGAACTTTATAAATGATATCTTTATCTGAAAACAAACCTTGATATTTTTGCTTCTAAGTCACATTGTCGGAATTTTGTAGAAAATTAGATGCATTGCTAATATATCAAAAGGCTTTCCAGGTGACACAGGGGTAAAATCTGCCTGCCAATGCAGGAGATGCAGGAGACGTGGGTTCGATCCCTGTGTTGGGAAGATGCCCTGGAGTAGGAAATGGCAACCCACCCAGGTATTCTTACCTGGAAAATTTCATGGACCACAGGAGCCTGGCAGGATACAGTCCATGGGTTGCAAAGAGATGGACATGACAGAGCATGCACACACAAATATATTAAAAAGTGCTATGAATAGAAAAGCCATAAATATGAAAAAAAGTAAGTAGCTAAAATTTGGTTTGGAAAAAATTAGAGTGTAGTTTTTGTGGAAATATATTCCATGTAATATAAAAGTATTTATTTTACAATAAAATCTCATAGTAAGTCTTGAAATTTGTATTCTTTTGTCAGTGCAATTTCTATTTAAGTGAAAATTAATTCACCTCTGACTTCATTCTTGGAGAAGGAAATGGCAACCCACTCCAGTATTCTTGCCTGGGAAATCCCATGGATAGAGGAGCCTGTTGGGGTACAGTCCATGGGGCTACAAAAGAGTCGGACACTACTTAGCGACTAAACAACTGGCTTCTCTTTTATCAGCTAAAAATGTGATGTTGTTATACCCAGATGAGATTGCCCATTCCAGGCCAACAGTAAAGAATGAGAAACTGAAAACAGCAGGGCAACATCTTATCTGTTATATGATATTAAGAATAATACCTCTTCTGGGTGTATTTTTTTAATGCAATTTGATGGATATGAAGAAGCATTTAAGAGATTCAACTCAAGTATAATTGGCAGAAAGAATTGAGGTGGCAAAAGAACCAAGGCTAAGGAATATGAGGGGAAGAATCTTGATGGACCAAGAAGCCTAGAGTCTCTAACACAGTGCTCATGGACCAACTTATCTTGATTATTTTTCATGAAAAGAACACACATAAATGTCTATAATGTCTGCACTGGTGGGATAGCTTTAATTTCATGGTACTCTTTATCCAGAGACAAGCTCATCAGAACACTCCAAATCTTTATAAATCAAAGCCAAGGTGGTTGTTTCAGCTCAAGCTCAGCCTAATCTTTAAGAAAAGGCTCCCCACACTGTGCTCTGCTTCTCCCGTTAGCATCCTCCCCTCAACAAAATGGTAAGAGTTCATCTGACAACAGGGTAAACAGATTATTGTGTTATTGCTGGCTGATTGCCGGAGTTATTTTGGAGCTTCATAATTCATTTAAAGAGATTTTTGACATTTATGAAATGACTTCTATAATCAACTGACAGTGCAATATCCTATAATTGTTCAATTAAAAATGACTACTACTGCAGTCATTTATTAGTAGAATCAGATAATTGTCTTGCCACTAAAGAGTACTTCTCACTTTGCACATCAAATGAAAATGTTTGAGTATAAATCTGTGACACAGCAGCCAAAAGTCCTGGGGATTTTCAAGTGCACATGTAATTATTACAGACCTCTGAAGTAAATATGGTTTAATGTGATAATCTTAAATGGATTTTGTGTGAGCCTTACAAAACACTTTTCTGTCTAAAACAGAATATCTGTCAGAATGGATGGGAATTCATTTTCTACCAGTAGGAAGTTCATGATATTCTTTCCAATGTGTACTTAGAACACATGTACTTAGAACAGAGGGTAGTATGCATTTCCCTCAATCCTCATTTATCTTTTTTTCTTCTCAGATGAAATTGATTACTGAAGTCAGAAACCAGGAATGGTTGCACTAAGAAAGCATTTTCTTATGGCATAGTACATTATGAAGCTCTGACTTCCAGATACATACGCAGATAGGAATGCAAATCCATAAAAACAGAACCACTTTCTCTCTCTTTCTGTCTCTCTCTCATACACACACACACATACACACACACAGACAAACACTCACAATTTCAGATGCTGAATTTCTCTGAAAACACTTTGACTCACATTATCACAAACCATCTGTTAAGCTAAATCATAAATCAGTCTTTGATTAAATAATAAAAAAAACCCCTTAGCACACTAAAAATGGAGAAGGTACAGATCATAAAAAGACCAGTATAAAATAACTAAATGGACGAAACAGCCTCAGCTCCCTGACAAATAAAGATTTCTGTATTTTTCTTTGAAAGTAGCTCTGTGCTTCTTGGGACACACTGGCTAAAACTCAAAATTTACATTCAAATAATGATAATTAAGGAAATTAAGAATGCACTCAACAGATGGAAGATGCTACTTCATTTGAGGTTGCTACAATATAGAATTGAGGAGTGTCATTTCAAAGTTGCAACTTAATTTTCATTTTTAAGTAAATAATCTGATTCTGGTGTTTGTTTTTTCCATTTTATTTGCAGGAAAATGTTTAAAAATTGCTGTCAGATTCAATCGCTGTCTCCCGCTTTCTTTCTAACACATCAGCGAGGAAAAAGCATTTGAATCCCAGCTGCTTTGGGCTTTTTGTTTTTGTTTCTTTTCAAAAAAAATTTTTTTCAAGACCGTTTTTCTTCTTGTATAGATTTTAGAAAGAGTTTTGATAAAGACAGTCCTGGCAGCTGGATGATAAATATTATTTTCTTAACCTGCCTGGCTTTGTCAGCCACCTGCGACTGCAGCCTGCCACATGTTGGAAGCAGCTCATTAACTTTCCCACAGCTTCCCGGGAGTTTTCCTTGTTTTCTTTCACCTTGGGTGTATGCTGCCTTCTCACTGAACGGTTAACTATCCGAGTGGGCCGAGCGGGCTTTGGCACCATGAGCGGAGCACGCTTCAGGCAGCTTCCCCGCTAAGGCTCAAAATCTCTCTTAAACACATTAAGCAGCCCATTTTGGATTGATAGTGCAGTAATTATTCTGCTTCACCCTAAAAACCATCCTGGGGTAATTGGCACAGAGGAAAATTACCCAGAGTCCTCCACCACCTGGTAGTTAAGGAACGAATCCAGGGAAAGATAAGTGAAGCAGGAAAAAAAAATCGGCACTTATTTGATTTTAATCTCACCACTTTGCAAGCATTTAAATTGCCTTAATCAGGTGGTTGGCTTCCAGCCTAGCTGGTAATCTGTTATCAAATTTGAAACTAGATTTTTTAAAATGTCAGAGTAGGCTGAGAATTGAAGTCTATTAACAGTTATGAGTCTCCCTCCTAAACTTCCATAATCTATGTATTAATAATCCTTTCTACAAAGCTGTCAGATATTCCTTTATTACAAGATTCCATTAATAACATGGGTATAAAAGCAACTGTTAATGATTTATTTTTTTATTTTTATTTTAAAGTTGAGGGAACACACAATACTAACATTCTTAGCCCTAAAATCCATTTCTTTTTTGAAGCAATAGCTCGAGTCTATGGAATAACCTTGATAAATGTAATTGAATTTTTCTCTGATAAGATTAACTAGTGGTAATTGTGAATGGGGAGGTCTGACCCACTCCAAATGAGATGTATGACAAGCTGAAAATAATCAATTTTTCTTTTCTTTATTTGAGCCTAGATTTTTTAAATGGGAAGAGAAAATCAGGGCCTTGCAGGATGAAACATTTGTGTCTGAAATGTTTTTGTATACATTGCTTATCTCCCATCTCCTCAGTGTGTCTAATTGTGCTGAGCTTGGTTTAAAATGAGATCAACACTTCCAAACCCCAGAAGGCTTAATTAAGGGAGGGACTTAATATGTACCAAAAGGGGGAATTTTTTTTTTTGACAAGTGTGGTATAAATTTTTACCTGCAACATCTTTGACTTAAAGCATCCCCAAATTGTTAAGCCTATTAAATTGCCTCTTTTCTTTTAGAGAGAGAGAAAGGGAAAAAAGAAGAAAATAATTTTACTTTGAAAATCTTAATTACTGTGATAGCAGGCTTGGGCTGTGCCTTTTTATGATTCCTGTATGATTTGCATTTTGAGTTGAAGTTTTGTTCTTCACAGCACACAAGCCAGCAATCAGGAGCATATAGAAATGGCTTGATAGATTCCCCTTTTAAACATGCTTATAAAACATTTTGCCTATGTAGCTTTTTGTATTACACATTCCATGGGGTTTCTCACATACCAATCAAGAAAGCATATCTTTCTTAATTCACTTCCTCAGAAGTTTAAGAGCTTGGAAATGTATATTAAAACAGAACAAATAAAAATATTTCAAAAACTGCAACACTGTTGTAAGAGTTTCATTTAAAAAGCAAAAAACAAAAAAACAGAAATGTCGTCATTATTTTTACTCTTCTTTCAAGTTTTTTATCTGACCGTAGAATTTTAGTGAGCAGCTTACCTTACAATAGATGCTGTTCCAACAACTTTGACTCCTAGTCTCCTTCCTGTTTTCTAACTAGGTTCAGTCAAAGACTCTTTCAGAAACATAAAATCTAGTGACAATGAAATTAATCACAATGTACAAAAGAAAAGCTGCTGGCAGCCATACACTGAATAAAGCCAAAGGTGAATTCAACTAGCTATCAACCTCAATTTGTAGAATACTTACATATTATGTACATCTATATATATCTTAGCAAGACACAGTTAGTCTTGATGTCTTTTTATTTGTATGCATACGAATTTCCTATTTTACCCCAAAGGTACTTTTATTATTGCTTTATAGCATATTAAATTCAACTAAACATAATAAGCATAGCTTGCCTTTTTTGGAACACCAAGTCTCATTAAAACCTGGTCATTATAGATATGTAGATAAATGGTATATCTGCTGGGTGAAGCATTTCACTTTGAAAGTGAGGTAAGTTTTAACATATGCCTTTGCCAAAAGCAGGCTTCAAGAAAAAATTTAGGGAGAGCTATAATGGATGTTTTGATCCTTACATATAGGAATGTGAAGCCACCAACACCTTCAAAATAGAAAGAGGGTATTTGAGCTTTAAGCGAATGTCCTAAGAAAAAAATACCTACTGAATCTAGTTAATTAATAAGGTTATGATCAAACTTTACTGCAGCCACAAAATCAAAATACGCTTGCTCCTTGGAAGAAAAGCTGTGACAAACGTGGACAGTGTATTAAAAAGCAGTGACATTACTTTGCCAACAAAGGTCCGTCTAGTCAAAGCTATGGTTTTTCCAGTGGTCATGTATGGATGTGAAAGTTGGATCATATAGAAGGCTGCATGCCAAAGAATTGATGCTCTTGAACTGTGGTGTTGGAGAAGACTCTTGAGAGTCCCTTGGACTGTAAGGAGATCAAACCAGTCAATCCTAAGGAAAATCAGTCCTGAGTATTCATTGGAAGGACTGATGCTGTAGCTGAAACTCCAATACTTTGGCTATCTGATGCAAAGAACTGACTCACTGGAAAAGACTCTGATGCTGGGAAAGATTGAAGGTAGGAGGAGAAGGGGAAGACAGAGGATGAGATGGTTGGATTGTATCACTGACTCGATGGACAGGAGTTTGAGCAAGCTCCAGCAGTTGGTGATGGACAGGAAAGCCTGGTGTGCTGCAGTCCATGGGGTTGCAAACAGTTGGAGATGACTGAACGACTGAAAAACAACTATGCTCATATTCATAGTGGTTCTGTTTCATCATAGCATACAGTGTTCTCCAGCTGACATTGTCCTTTAATATTCGTTTAGGAAGGTCACTTGTTTTCTCTGGCCCTCTCATTTGACATCTTCCATACCTTGGGAATGACCTGCATTTCAGACAAGTTTCTCACTGACCACTAGCCTAAGTCAGGATATCAAAATCAGCAGAATATTTAGAAGCGAAAGTTCTCTTTCACCTGTAGATCTAGAGAAGTAAAAGCTATGTTAGATGATTTGTTCCTGCTTTTACTCTGAAGTTCACTACTATTTTGAAGGGTATAAACATAGATTTACTGTAAAGAACAGAAAACAAAATCTTTGATAAGAAGTTTATACAGTTGAAGCCAAGATTAGGTCACAATCAGCATGTATTTTGAGTTACAGAATACACCTATGCAATCATCTTTTTTATCTTAAATTTTATTTTATTAAACCAAACGTTAAAAAACGAGCACCTGTTAACAGAGAGCACTTGAAATTAATACCTAATGGAGAAGGCAATGGCAACCCACTCCAGTACTCTTGCCTGGAAAATCCCATGGACGGAGGAGCCTGGTGGGCTGCAGTCCATGGGGTCGCTAAGAGTCAGACACGACTGAGCGACTTCACTTTCACTTTTCACTTTCATGCATTGGAGAAGGAAATGGCAACCCACTCCAGTGTTCTTACCTGGAGAATCCCAGGGACAGGGAAGCCTGGTGGACTGCCGTCTATGGGGTCGCACAGAGTCAGACACGACTGAAGTGATAGCAGCAGCAACAGTAGAGATAAAGGGTCAAGATAAAGGGCAATCCAAGTAAGGATAATATTAGAACCCATTTCATTTAGGGGCAGTTATCTGTTATTGAGCTAATGTATTATAAACGGCCACTGTTTGCCAAGCCTTCTTCTTAATCCTGGATGTAAAAATAAAAATAATATATTGCCTTGATCCTTAAGGGATCAACATCTTACTTGAGGAAATAGATAAGTGAGCAGATAATTATAATATATCATGGTTAGTGCCACAATAGAGTATAAGGGAAGTTCTTTGAGAGACCAGAGAAGGGAGTTCAACTCTACCTGGAAAATGGAGGCTAGTTTGATAAAATTGATTATGTTATTTCTTGAATCAGAAATAGACAATTGATTGTATCCTATGGATTAAATAAGGTGCCTATTTCAAAAGAAATGTATGGAAATAAAGTTAAAAGAATATGCCTATACTTACGGAATTTTAGTTTGGGCAACTCCCTTGTGACTAATTATAATAGTAACAGCAAGATCTAACATTTATTACACACTTATTATGCACCAAGCAATGTTAAAAGTGCTTAATTGCATGAACTGTATTGTTCCTCATAACAATCATAGATGTATTATTTTACTATTTACATTTTATATATGAGGAACTCAAGACACTAATAGGCTACCTGTCTTGTTCAAGGTCAAGTCACAGAATTAGAAGGCAGAGAGAAAATACGAACTTAACTAGTCTCACCCCAGAGCTCAATAAGGGAAGGTTTTTATTTTCAATAAAGTAGTTTATGATAGACCAATATTAAACATCATCTTTTGAAACTTACTCTTTTCAAAATTTTTCTTTAAGATCTCAAGTGTCTAAAATAGTAAGTAGCCTTCTGCCCAGAATGACTTCACTCTGTGTATTATGAAGTTAGCTGGTTCTAAGCTCCATAGCAATATATCCTTGAGAGCAAACAAGAACTGGCTTACTTTATTCCTCAGCTTTTGACAACCTTTATTATTTCATTTACCTGCTATTCATAGTGAGATGTAAACATCTTACTTCCCAGTATGATCCTCATATCAACAGTGGGTCAGTTTAAAATATTGGGAATCAATATGTGATAAAACATCAGCCAGTACTAAAAAAGGCAGGCCCAGAGAAAATTCACTGAATGTCAAATACAAAATAAACATCAACAGTTAAAAATGTAATAAGATAATAAATAAAAGCGGGGAATTAAAAAAAAATTTCTTAACCCAAAAAGCAATTTGACAAGTAAGATATACCTGTATTAAACACAAAACTGCTTCCAATTCAGGGAGCAATGAATTTTTCATGCAGGTAGACAGAGTAATTTTTTTCTATATTTAATAGACAGAATATCAGACATTAGTATCATTGAGGGTGGGGTTTGAGACTCAGGAAGGGAGGGGCACTAGACTCCATGTAGACATTAGTTAGCACAGCCCTACATATTTTTTATTGATTTGTGTAGACACTAAAGACTAAATATTTTCAGCACTGAGGATCTTTCTCATGCCAGATACATATGCATACATTTCTTAGGCACTTGGCTTCTTGAATTCTCCATTTTCTACCTTCTTATTCCTCCCTTTCAAACTTACATAGGCTGGTCAGTCCTGTGGGCAGCTGGGCTTGAGTCAGTCTGCATCCGTCTGTGACACATCTTTTCATTGGCCTATCCTTGAATCAAAGCCCTACAAAAAAAGGGACAAAAGAAGTAGGGAATTGCATTCCTTTTGGGCTGCTTAAAATTTAATTTCCAGGGCTAACAATCAAATGGAAACAAATAATATTCTTGAAACTTGTGTGCCTGAATAAATAGGAAGGCAGTCATCTAGGAGGAGTGTGATTGTGATCCTGCAATCTCTCAACTTACCTGGTTAAAAATGCATTACCTCACACACTTCCTGGGCTTCCCTGGTAGCTCAGTGGTAAAGAACCTGCCTGCGATGCAGGAGATGCAGGTTCAATTGGTGGGTTGAGAAGATTCCCCTGGAGGAGTCATGGCAATCCAACCTAGTATTCTTACCTGTAGAATCCCATGGACAGAGGAGTCTGGTGGGCTATGGCTCATAGGGTTGCAAAAAGTCGGACAAGACTGAAGCAACTTAGCACACATGCACAGTTGCTTCCACATACATGAGGATTTCACAAACATTTCCTTCCTTCAGTGCTGCTGCTATGAGAGCTAACACACTTCCCTAAGAGTCTAAACTCTCCACACAAACATCTCTTTTCCCTAGCTGCTCTTCCTTCTAGCCTTAAGTGCCTCCTGCACCCATGAGGCTTTTCAGTCAGACTTAGTTCAGTTGCTTAGTCGTATCTGACTGTGATCCCATGAACCACAGTACACCAGGCCTCCCTATCCATCACCAACTCCTGGAGTCCACCCAAATCCATGTTCATTGTGTCGGTGATGCCATCCAACCATCTCATCCTCTGCCGTCCCCTTCTCCTCCTGCCCTCAATCTTTCACAGCATCAGGGTCTTTTCAAATGAGTCAGCTCTCTGCATCAGTGGCCAAAGTATTGGAGTTTCAGCTTCAGCATCAGTCCCTCCAATGAACACCTAGGACTGATCTCCTTTAGGATGGACTGGTTGGATCTCCTTGCAGTCCAAAGGACTCTCAAGAGTCCTCTCCAATACCACAGTTCAAAAGCATCAATTCATCTGTGCTCAGCTTTCTTTATAGTCCAACTCTCACATCCATATATGACCACTGGAAAAACCATAGCCTTGACTTCTTGGCAAAGTAATGTCTCTGCTTTTGAATATACTATCTAGGTTGGTCATAACTTTCCTTCCAAGGAGTAAGCGTCTTTTAATTTCATGGCTTCAATCACCATCTGCAATGATTTTGGAGCCCAGAAAAATAAAGTTAACCACTGTTTCCCTATCTATTTGCCATGAAGTGATGGGACCGAATGCCATGACCTTAGTTTTCTGAATGTTGAGCTTCAAGCCAACTTTTTCACTCTCCTCTTTCACTTTCATCAAGAGGCTCTTTAGTTCTTCTTCACTTTCTGCCATAAGGGTGGTGTCATCTGCATATCTGAGGTTATTGATATTTCTCCTGGCAATCTTGATTCCAGCTTGTGCTTCCTCCAGCCCAGCGTTTCTCATGATGTACTCTGCACAGATAGACAACTAGCCAATCTGATCACATAGACCACAGCCTTGTCTAACTCAGTGAAACTAAGCCATGCCCTGTGGGGCCACCCAGACAGATGGGTCATGGTGGAGAGGTCTGACAGAATGTGGTCCACTGGAGAAGGGAATGGCAAATCACTTCAGTATTTTTGCCTCGAGAACCCCATGAACAGTATGAAAACAGTATGAGGCTTTTAACATGAAATAAAAGAATAAGCTAAAAGAATGAGCCTCTAATTGTGAAAAGACATTGATCAAGAGTGTACTCAGAAAGTTTTTTGTTTTATTGGTATTTTTAGCAAAGTATTTTCCCAGAGTCTTAGCAACAACAGATTCATTTATTCATGTGTTTAGTCAATTAATATTTTTTCTACTGTATAGCACAGAGAAGGCTGCTCAATATTCTATTATCACCTAAATGGGAAAAGAATTTGAAAAAGAATATATACATGTATATGTATAATTGAATCACTTTGCTGTTCACCTAAAACTAACACAACATTGAAAATCATCTATAGTCCAATATAAAATAAAAATTTTAATAAATAAAATCAATTAATGTTTTAGAGACTTCATCATATCTTAGGCAATTTGTAAATTTCTGGGGAAAATGCACAACTCTTACCCTCAAGGTCCTTACACTTTAATCGGTAAAGATGTGTGTTTGTGTGTATATTGCATATTTTAGTGTGGTGAATAAAAAAATATGGTTCTACAGCAAGTGTTACAGGCACTACAAAGAAAGAACACCAAGAAAGCTGGGACTTCCACATCACTACAAATAATCTAATTTCATCTCTTTTATGGCTAACTTTCCATGTATAGCACAGGGAGCTCAGCTCAGTGCTCTGTGGTAACCTAGACAGAAGGGATGGAGGGTGTTGGAGGGAGGTTCAAGGAGGCAGGGATATATGTATACATATAGCTGATTCATCTTGTGTAGCAGAAACCAACACAACACTGTAAAGCAATTATACTCCACTAAAAACTGCAAATATTTTTAAAACATTAAAAAAAAGAAACCTAGGATGTAATGAAAAGGGTTAGAAAATTGCTTGGATATGATACCTGCACTCTGACCTCTATGAAGAGTAGGAAGTGGTTTTTACAAGCAGAGGGAAACCATAAGCCACAACTGGAAATCATCTTCTTGAGCAACATAAGCAATTTAGATTATAGCAACATAAGGAGGAAGGCAGAGAGTAGCAAAGAACGAGAGTCAAAGGCCCCTGTACAATCACAGAGAGCCTTAGATGTTCTGTTGGTGAGCTGTGGAGTGGGTGTGCTCTAGGTGGTGGTGGGGGTTGGTAGAAGAATGAACAGTCCAGGAAAAGAAAGAAAGTGGGAAAGACTAGAGATAAGAGTCATGGTTGGAAGGTAATGGAGGTTGAGAGGTAATGGAGGCCAGGCCTAGAGTTGTGGCCATGGTGAGGGTAAGGGGCAATAGAGCCAAGATATCCATAGTAGAAATTCCCACATGTATTTAGTAGTAAAGATGAAAGAGACATCACCAGTCAAGGCTATGGTTTTTCCTGTGGTCATGTATGAATGTGAGAGTTGGACTGGAAGAAGGCTGAGCACCGAAGAATTGATGCTTTTGAACTGTGGTGTTGGAGAAGACTCTTGAGAGTCTCTTAGATTGCAAGGAGATCCAATCAGTCCATTCTGAAGGAGATCAGCCCTGGGATTTCTTTGGAAGGAATGATGCCATTCCTTGCCATTTCCTTCACCAAGGGGGTGAGGAGGTAGTCATCTATTCAGTCATTTGTGAGGGTGACCCAGTTTAGCCTGCCTCTTAGAAGTAGTTGGTTCACCCCTTGACCTCTCACCATCAATGGCCCCCATTGAGTTGCCCTGGTCTCAATCCTGAACCACTTGTCGAGTCCAGTCATTCACTCTGTATTTATTGACTGTTCTAAGGTTTTATAATTTGGGCATTTGCAAAACCTGGCCAATTGCTTTAACTGAACCTAGCTCTCTGTCAGTGTTTATTCATATTGTGACGTCTACTCCACAGCAGAACTCAAATCTATCCTTTCTTTCCTCACCAGGACCACCCTACCAAGTTACCATGATTTCATGTAAACAATAGCCACCATTTTCTAAACACTCTACCCACTTCCAATCTTGTCTCTTTTTAAGCCTTCTTCCTCACAGCAGCCTACTGATTGTGTTTAAAGTGTTATAAAATGATGGGGTCTTCTTGCACTTGGAACAAAACACATTTTAACTTGACATATCAATCCTTACAGGGCAAAACCCCCACCTGTCTCTGACCTCATCTCCCTGCACTTGCTCCCTACAATGCTCCAGCAACACTGAATTTTCATTTTCTAGAACTCACCAAGCACACTCTTGTCTTAGATTTTTTGTGCTGATTTTCCCTCAACTCAGAACATGCTCTATCTGATATTTGCATGGCTGGCTCTTTCTTTAGCTCCCAGCTTGAAGGCTACCTCCCTGGAGAAAATTTTATTACTCTATCTGATATACATGACCTCTTCATTCCTTCATAACTATTATAATGTACTATCTTTTCTAAAGAAAATATATTATTGCTGGGGACCAGCCCCGGCTGATCCAGGGTATTCGAAGGAGAGACGGCATAGGCGAGGATCAGGATACAATAGCTTCAATTAGATATTAATTAAAGATATAAAGAGTAATAGAATAAGGATAGCTCAGTAGGAAAATTCAGTGGAGAAAAGAGGCTGAGTAGCTTGGTTTACGCGGGAGACCAATAAAACTTCAAGACAAGAAGTTTGCACCACTTACGTAGGCCGCAGGCGTCCTTCCGTTCTCCTGAAGGAGAGGAGACACTGAGGCCTCCCCGGTCGGATCTTAGAAGCCCAGGCATAATTAGTAAGCATGGTGGGTTCCGCGCTCCTGATGGAGACTCAGCCAGAGTGAGAGAGAGAGCGACATGGGGAGACCAGTATTTCGAGAAACTGATCCCAATTCTTTATTTTCCAGAGTGTGTTTTTATATACTGAGATGTTATACAAAAGTCACGTGGGCTCAGCAGTCCTGACTTTTATCAAAGTCAGGTGCTTCATACAAATGTATACAGAGGTCTTAGGGGTGTTACATCATCTTCTGGCCAGGGGGGCCTGCTGACAATTTACGACCCTCTCCTTGTGACAGCGGTCAGTCAATCAGGACACTTATTTCTCCAGGGCTGATTATTCTCAAAACAGACGCCACCCAAATAAAGTTACATTCCTACAGGGTGAGGGTGTAGTGGGTTTTAGTTAAGGAAAGAATTTACTTAGCCTAAGGTCTAACGTGATTAATATCAAAGGTTAATACTTATTTCTTCTATATATTCATTAATGTGTGTAAGGGCAGGGGATGTGGAGACTTAGCAACAAACATTGGCTCAACAAATGAAAAACCCTTCACCAATACAATTTCTAATCAGCCCACTATACTTATACTGATGGTTTTCTAACTTTTCTAAGGAACCTGTTTTTAGAAGGTTTAAAGCATCTCATGCCTCTCACGGTTGGGAGGCTGTGAGCAATCACATGTGGCCGGACAAGATTGTCAGGCAGGCTAGAGAACCTTCAGAGGAGTTTGTAGGTTAAAACACTCTTGTCACACCCAAGAGTTTTTATTGACTGGAGCTCTAGGTTAACTCCTTCTCCGAAAGAGGTGGTGGGGGACAGCCCCCCGTAAAGTCAGAGGTGTAGGTAAGAGCACAAAGTAGTAAAGTAGGCAGGCTCTGGTTATGGGGGTAGACGCTCGAGGATTTCCAGGGGGACTCCTGAGGCTCAATCCCGCCTTTGCGTATGTCGAGCCTCCTTCCTCATGACCTTTGCCATGGGCGGAGTACCTCACTCTGGCCCCCAACATATTATATCATAAAAAGTTTTTTTTTTTAGATAAAACAATGTCATTCACACATTTCTCTACTTGTTTTATCTCTTTTTCACTAGATTGTAAAGTCTTTGGGGGCAGGAATCATGTCTGTCTTGTATAACATTATAGCACCAGTCTCTAGCCAAATGCCTCATTAAATACCTAGTACATAGTCCAAAATGTCAACTCATTAAATAAGTGAGGATGAAAGAATCAACCTATATATTGCCAAATATATTAATTCTGGGGATTGTATCTCAAGCATTTATCAATACTGTTCAAATTTTCCTTCTTGCAATCCTTTTGCTTGCATTTCTGCAACATCATGCACTGCTGATACTCTTACTTCTTGGCAATTGCTCTCATTTGCAATTTTTAGTCCCCTTGTGCTCAGTAGCTAAGTCATCTCTGACTCTTTGTGACCCGATGGACTGTAGCCTGCCAGGCTCCTTTGTCCAGCATTTTCCCAGCAAGAATACTGGAGTGGGCTGCCATTTCCTGCTCTGGGGGATCTTTTCGCCCCAGAGATTGAACCTAAGTCTCCTGGGCCCCCTGCATTGGCAGGTGAGGTTTTTACCACTGAGCCACTGGGGAAGCCCGTTAGTCCCTCAATACTCCTTAAATATTAGAATTCCTTGGAGATTTGCCCTTGGCTCTTTCCCTTTTCTAGTCATCATGTTTCCAAGATAACCTGAAGTATGGTCACCACTTTAACCCTTCCCACTTGCTAATCACTTTCCAATGCTTCAGTCAATACCTTTCTCCTTCATGTTTTAAAGATATTCATCCAGATACTCAGTATTTCTAATTGATATTTACAAGTTCCCTAAAACTTTGTATTTCTAAAATTAAACATTTAATTTTCTCCATACCCCAGCTTTGTTTCTGCTTTTATATCTCTTCATGGCACCACCATCCATCCATCTAATCAATCCATCCACCCACTATTCATTTACTCATTTTTTTTCAGTAATTATTTACTGAATGATTTTGATTTGCCAGGCACTATTCTGGAATAGGTACATTAGTAGATAACACAGGCAACAAAACAGAACAAAACATCAAAAATTGAAAAAAAAATGTTTTTATATTAGAAACCTTCACCAACTTAAAATCTTTTCTCACTTTCTGTTTCTAGCTGGGAACCAAGTTTTCATAAGTACATCCACTTACATACTCTTTATTTGTCTTGTTTTCTCCATTCATTCTATACCTGCCTTAGTTCAAGTCCTTATCATCTCTAGGATTCCAGTAGCTTTTCAATTGGTCATTTTGCCTCCAGGCTATCTTGCAATCCACTACCAAAATACGAGGCAAATCACTCTAAAATGCAAATCTTTCAGGACCTTCTCCTGTATTAAAATCTTTCAGTGGATCTCCATCTCTACAGAAGGAATGTCTTGTTTATACATCTCCTAAAATCAAGTCCAGAGGACTGACACAGACCAGGTCAAGAGTTCTAGGTGAACACCCCAAATATTCCAAAGTTTTCATTACAGTGCATCATCATAATATGAAATGTGCTGGCACCAGCTGGAACAGACCAAGCAGATCTAATCAATTTATGCATGTATTTTTTCATCATAGAAATGCTGCTTTCATTCTCCCTCTATCATTCTCTGTGCTTGTTATGCGTTCTTATTTTATTCCATTTGTTAAATTATTAAGTTTAATTTTAACTTCCGATTCCTGATGATTTATGAATACACTGAACAAAACAGTTCTCTACTGTAGATTTCTATGAGCCACACTAGATATTTGTACTAAATATGTGTGTCATAATAAAGCCAGCTTTATTTATATACATCATTCCCATTTTAACCTCAATTTTCTTCTAAAGAAAGCATTATAGCAAATAATATTTTAAGTATTAGGCCAATGTAGAATTCCTCCTGATTGTTACTTAATGGATAAGGCAAACCAAATTGCTTCAGTTTTCTTTGAGTAATTTTTTGGAATGATGTGTTATTTATAAAATTATGACTTCCTTTGAACCCAAAATAATCTTATTCTTCAAGTAACCTGGATATTTATTTTTAAATTAGAGGTAAAGCTGTTATTATAGGCATAGATCGTCTTATTTGAAAGACATCTTAAGTAAAGTTTGGCAGAAGCAATCAATCCACCTATCTATCAAATGTTTATTAGGTGCCAACCTTGAGCCTGGCATTGATCTAGTTCTGTACATCAGTGGAACAATAAGTTGAAGAAGGGGAAAAGAAAGCAATAAATCTCAAATTATAAAATATATTTAATATTTTTTATTTAAGCCAAGATTGTAGTTTTTCATGTAAAAAATATTTGTAAGAAGAATTATTTATAGTTTGAAGAATGAAAGATATTATTTAGAATATGATACAGTACAGGGAAAGCAATTTCGTAGAGCTTTTGTGCTGTTTGGTAATTTCCTATCATTATTGAAGCAGTGGACCAGTGCCTTTGTCCTACAAGTCACAGCACTGGGTCACTGTGCTATCTTAAGAAGTCTCTCAGAAGGCAACTTTAGAAGGAACCAATTCTGATCTCAGTGTTCTTTCCCAGTGGATTCAAAAACCCCTTTGTTCTCAGTGACTCTATATTTATACTTGAACATCCACTTGAGCCTTGAACCTGAGAGTTCAAGTAAGCTCTGTAGAGCTTCGCCCCAAGAGACTAAACAGAAAGTCAAAGGAGATATACTTCTGAAAAAATCAACAAAGAACAATTACTGAAGGTTAGCCAAGACCTTTATATATGAAATATCCTCTTCGTCTAGACTTAGACTGCACCTCTTACAGATTCAAATTCTGAATTGGATGACACAATGTTAAATAAAAGAAGACTTTTTAATATATTTTAGGACTTTTTTTTTCACTATGCGTGTGTGTGTGCTAAGCCACTTCAGTCGTTCTGACTTTTTGTGACCCGATTGACTATAGCCTGTCATGCTCCTCTGTCCATGGGATTCTCCAGGCAAGAATACTGGAGTGGGTTGCTGTGCCCTCCTCCAGAGGATCTTCCCCACCCAGAGATCGAACGTGAGTCTCCTGTGGTTCCTGCATTGCAGGTGGATTCTTTACTGCTGAGCTACCAGGGAAGCCCCTTTGCCACTATATGAGTTAGTTAATACATTCAAGTCGCCATATCCCAAAGGGCTTCTAATAAGTAGAATCTTCTGTACACCTAATTATTTCATCAGTAAACTTTTAAAAACAGCAATGTAAACCAACTGAATAAACATAGACTATGTTCAGCCAATAGTATGCTGTTTTAGTGACTAATGGGAAATAAGAGCCAGCCAAGTCAAAGCCACTTGTTTTAGGCACCCAAGAAAATTATTTGTGCACTTTCTGGGGATGTCAGATGATCTGAAGACCATTTCTCTGACTATTGCAGACCAGTTTTTCAGTACTGGACTTTCAATTGCCAAGTTTATTTCTTTAAATGCTTCTCTCTAATGCCCTGCTGTGCTTAGTCACTCCTGACTCTGCGACTTCATGGACTGTAGTGTGCCAGGCTCCTCTGTTCATGGGGATTCTCCAGGCAAGAATACTGGAGTGGGTAGCCTATCCCTTCTCCAGGGGATCTTCCCACCCAGGAATTGCAGACATCTGCATTGCAGACAGATTCTTTATCATCTGAGCTACCAGGGAAGCCCCTCTCTCTACATAATCAGAAGTTATTCACTTGTGTTTTTAGATGGTATACTCACCAACTAGCCATTCGGTACTTTTACAAAGAGCACTTAAAATTTCCAATCCTCAATTTCCTCCTTTCATCTCCTATTGATATTATGTTCTCCAATACCACATCTTAAAACCTATTAAAGCTGTAATCTACCGTGCTTTCTTAGATATTAATATCAACCTAATCTCTTTTAGTGTGTTGGCTAATAAGTGTTAATCACCAGATTTAAAACAATAACCAATTATATTGGTTATTATATAAAATAACAAGTTATATATATTAATAACCAATTATATTAACCAAGAGCCTAAAATCATTGATACTTTCATTTTTAGAGACTCTATTCTAGGAATATAAGATTTATAGATAAAGATGTTAATTATATCATCCATAATGAATTTTAAAATAGATGTTTGATGTATTTTTATTAGCAACAAAGAAGAAACACTTTAATTTTTTGTAGAAATAATAATGAAATTAGGGTCATTAAAGTCAAGAAAAACAGATTAAAAAATACAAGGCACCAGAAAGTATATATTACGTTAACTCAATTTATGAAAGGTTCAAGAGCAGGATAACCTGTCTCTGATGATACAAACCAAAATAGTGACTCCTTATGAGAAATGAGACTGAAAGGGGGTAGAAAGGAACTTTCTGGAGTAATGGAAATAGTCTGTATCTTGTTTGGGATATTGGTTACGTGGGTATTTTTTTGTTGTAGAGTTGCTGAGTCCTGTCTGCAGCATGCCAGGCTTGCTGTCCCTCACCATCTCCTGAAGTTTGCCCAAGTTCATGTCCATTGAATCAGTCATATGTATTTGTCAAAACTCATTGACCTGAATACAATGTGTATCACTTCATGCAAATTTTACTTCATTACAAATTAAGCTTTTACACCAATTTGTCAGTTTCTATGTTATTGTCTCTCAAGTCCAAATCCAGTCTTCTATTGCTGACTTGCTGATGAAGCTGAGATTCACCAGCCATACCTCTTTCTGCTTTGCTAGGTGGCCCAGTCTTCAGTTCAGTTCAGTTCAGTTCAGTCTCTCAGTCATGTCCAACACTTTGTGACCCCATGGAATGCAGCATGCAAGACCTCCCTGTCTATCATCAACTCCGGGAATTTACTCAAATTCATGTTCATTGAGTCAGTGATGCCATCCAACCATGCCATCCTCTGTCATCCCCTTCTCTCCCCACCTTCAATCCGGGTCGTTTCCAATGAGTCAGCTCTTCCCATCAGGTGGCCAAAGGATTGGAGTTTCAGATTCACCATCAGTCCTTCCAATGAATATTCAGGACTGATTTCCTTTAGGATTGACTGGCTTGATCTCCTTGCTGTCCAAGGGACTCTCAAGAGTCTTCTCCAACACCACAGTTCAAAAGCATCAATTCTCCCATGCTTAGCTTACTTTATAGCCCAACTCTCACATCCATACATGACCACTGGAAAATACATAGCTTTGAATAGACAGACCTTTGTTGGCAAGGTAATGTCTCTGCTTTTTAATATGCTATCTAGGACTGGAAGAAACATAAGCTGGAATCAAGATTGCCGGGAGAAATATCAATAACCTCAGATATGCAGATGACACCACCCTTATGGCAGAAAGTGAAGAGGAACTAAAAAGCCTCTTGATAAAAGTGAAAGTGGAGAGTGAAAAAGTTGGCTTAAAGCTCAACATTCAGAAAACAAAGATCATGGCATCCGGTCCCATCACTTCATGGGAAATAGATGGGGAAATAGTGGAAACAGTGTCAGACTTTATTTTGGGGGGCTCCAAAATCACTGCAGATGGTGAACTGCAGCCATGAAATTAAGACACTTACTCCTTGGAAGGAAAGTTATGACCAACCTAGATAGCATATTCAAAAGCAGAGACATTACTTTGCCAGCAAAGGTCCATCTAGTCAAGGCTATGGTTTTTCCTGTGGTCATGTATGGATGTGAGAGTTGGACTGTGAAGAAAGCTGAGCGCCAAAGAATTGATGCCTTTGAACTGTGGTGTTGGAGAAGACTCTTGAGAGTCTCTTAGATTGCAGGGAGATCCAACCAGTCCATTCTGAAGGAGATCAGCCCTGGGATTTCTTTGGAAGGAATGATGCTAAAGCTGAAACTCCAGTACTTTGGCCACCTCATGTGAAGAGTTGACTCATTGGAAAAGACTCTGATGCTGGGAGGGGTTGGGGGCAGGAGGAGAAGGGGACGATAGAGGATGAGATGGCTGGATGGCATCACTGACTCGATGGACGTGAGTCTGAGTGAACTCCGGGAGTTGGTGATGGACAGGGAGGCCTGGCGTGCTGCGATTCATGGGATCGCAAAGAGTTGGACACGACTGAGCAACTGAACTAACTGAGGCTGGTCATAACTTTCCTTCCAAAGAGCAAGCATCATTTAATTTCATGACTGAAGTCACCATCTTCAGTGATTTTGGAGCCTAAAAAAATAAAGTCAGCCACTGTTTACATTGTTTCCCCATCTATTGGCCATGAGGTCATGGGCCCAGATGCCATGATCCAGTTTTCTGAATGTTAAATTTTAAGCCAAGTTTTTCACTCTCCTCTTTCACTTTCATCAAGAGCTTCTTTAGTTCTTCTTCGCCTTCTGCCATAAGTTTGGTGTGTTCTGCATATCTCAGGTTATTGATATTTCTCCTGGCAATCTTGATTCCAGCTTGTGCTTCATCCAGCCCAGCATACTCATGAGGTACTCAGCATATAAGTTAAATAAGCAGGATGATAATATACAGCCTTGACATACTCCTTTCCCAATTTGAAACCAGTCTGTTGTTCCATGTCCAGTTCTAACTGTTGCTTCCTGACCTGCATACAGATTTCTCAAGATACAGGTCAGGTGGTCTGGTATTCCCATCTCTTTCAGAATTTTCCACAGTTTATTATGATCCACACAGTCAGAGGCATTGTCATAGTCAGTTTCTCTTGCTTTTTCAGTAATCCAACAGATGTTGGCAATTTGATCTCTGGTTCCTCTGCTTTTCTAAATCCAACTTGAACATCTGGAAGTTCACGTAGTGTTGAAGCCTGGCTTGGAGAATTTTGAGCATTACTTTGCTAGCATGTGAGATGAGTGCAATTGTGCAGTAGTTTGAGCAATCTTTGGCATTGCCTTTCTTTGGGATTTGAATTAAAACTAACTTTTTCCAGTCCTGTGGCCACTGCTGAGTTTTCCAAATTTACTGGCATATTGAGTGCAGTACTTCCACAGCATCATCTTTTAGCATTTGAAATAGCTCAACTGGAATTCCATCACCTCCACTAGCTTTTTTTATAGTGATAATTCCTAAGGCCCACTTGACTTCACTTTCCAGGATGTCTGGCTCTAGGTGAATGATCATACCATCATGATAATCTGGGTCATGAAGATCTTTTTTGTATAGTTCTTCTGTGTATTCTTGCCACTTCTTCTTAATATCTTCTGCTTCTGTTAGGTCTATACCATTTCTGTCTTTTATTTTGCCCATCTTTGCATGAAATGTTCCCTTGGTATCTCTAATAATTTTGAAGAGAGCTCTAGTCTTTCCCATTCTATTATTTTCCTCTATTTCTTTGCACTGATCACTGATGAAGGCTTTCTTTTATCTCTCTTTGCTAATCTTTGGAAATCTGCATTCAAACGGGTATATCTTTCCTTTTTCCTTTGTCTTTCATTTCTCTTCTTTTCAGAGCTATTTGTAAGGCCTCCTCAGACAATCATTTGGCTTTTTAGCATTTCTTTTTCTAACGGATGGTCTTTATCCATGCCTCCTGTCCAATGTCACAGACCTCCATCCACAGATCTTCAGACACTCTATCTATCATGTCTAATCCATTGAATCTTATTGTCACTTTCACTGTATAATCATAAGGGATTTGATTTAGGTCATACCTGAATGGTCTAGTGGTTTTCCCCGCTTTCTTCTATTTCAGTCTGAATCTGGCAATAAGGAGTTCATGATCTGAGCCACAATCAGCCCCAGTTCTTGCTTTTGCTGACTGTATAGAGCATCTCCATCTTTGGCTGCAAAGATATAATCAATCAGATTTCAGTATTGACCATCTGGTGATGTCCATATGTTGAGTCTTCTCCTATGTTGTTGGAAGAGGGTATTTGCTATGAACAGTGTGTTCTCTTGGCAAAACTCTATTGGTGTTTTTGCTTTAGCTCTGTCTCTTCATTCTTTCTGGAGTTGTTTGTCCACTGATATCCAGTAGCCTATTGGGCACCTACCAACCTGGGGAGTTCTTCTTTCAGAGTCTTATCTTTTTGTCTTTTCATACTGTTCATAGGGTTCTCACGGTAAGAATACTGGTTTGCCATTCCCTTCTCCAGTGGACCACTTTATGTCAGAACCCTCCATCATGACCCATCTGTCTTGGATGGCCTACGCAGCATGGCTCATAGTTTCTTTGAGTTAGACAAGGCTGTGGTCCATGTGATTAGCTTGGTTAGTTTTGTGTGATTGTGGTTTTCAGTCTGTCTACTCTCTGATTGAGAAGAATAAGAGGTTTATGGAAGCTTCCTGGTGGGAAAGCCTGAATGAGGGGGAAACTGGGTCTTGTTCTGATGGGCAGGACCATGCTCAGTAAATCTTTAATACAATTTTCTGTTGATGGGTAGGTCTGGGTACCCTACCTGCTCTTTACCTCGGGCCAAACTATGGTGGAGGTAATGAAGATAATGGTGACCTCCTTCAGAAGGTCCCATGCATGCACTGCTAAACTCAGTGCCCCCAACCCTGAAGCAGGCCACCACCAACCCACACCTCTGTCTGAGTCTCCTGGACACTCACAGGAAGTCTGGGTCAGTCTCCTGTGGGATCACTGCTCCTTTTTCCTGGTTCCTGGTATGCAAAGTTTCTGTTTGTGCCCTTTAAAAGTCTGTTTCCTCAGTCCTGTGTAAGTTCTGGCAGCTCTATGGTGGCGTCAATTGCAACCTCCTCCAAGAGGGCTTATACCATACCCAAGTCTGCTGCACCCAGAGCCCCTGCCCCAGTGGCAGGCCACTGCTGACCCGTACCTCCACAGGAGACACTCAAACACAGTTCTGTCTCAGTGTCTGTGGGGTCTCTGGGTCCTGGTGCACACAAGGTCTGTTTGAGCCCTCTGAGAGTCTCTGGCGGGTATGGGGTTTGATTCTAAATGTGATTTAACCAGTCCTACCATCTTGCTGGCACTTTTCCTTTGCTCTTGGATGTGGGGTATCTCCTCAAATTCACTCCAGCACCATGCAGCTGCCGCTCCAGCGCCTACCATCTTGTTGGGGCTTCTCTGCCCTTGGACTTGGGGGTGTCTGTCCCAATCTTATATCTGCCACTGGAGGGTGATGGAGACTAGGAGGGTGGAGGAGGAAGAAGAAAATACTTCTGACTTCTTACTGTCCATTTCTTGTCCCAGCAATCTGTGTATAGTTCTTGTGAATACCACTCCAGCCAGTTTTTCATCCTGGTAGCAGCAGTTTCAGCCCTTGAATCAGCAGTTGAATCCAGTTTGCAGCTTATTATTCACTTGCAGAAGCAGCCCCATCAACACTCCCTAGAGACATCAAGGCTGGGCTGGCACCTGCTCCTTAGAGTTTTGAGTTCCAGAGCAACAGAACCCTCCTTTATGGTCAGAAACCTGTTGAGCAGTCCTCTGCCTTGGATATCTGGGTTTGGAACTATGAAGACCCTCTTTTCAGGTTGTAGGTTGTAATAATTCCAATATCTTTACTTTCCCCCCTCAGTTTAGAGGTTGTGGGTAGCCTATCCCTCTCCAGGGGATCTGCCAGACCCTGGAATCAAACTGGGGTCTCATTCATTGCAGGCAGTTTCTATACCAGCTGAGCTACCAGAAAAGCCCATGTCTACTGCAGGGAATATTAAGAGGAGAGAAGGAATCTCCCTGATGTGGTACAGGAAGTGATACCTGTTCTTTTAATTGTGTTTCCCACAGAACCTCCTGGTCAGCCTTTCCTGAGAGTTGGCCATATCCACTGAAAGATGAAACCAGTCTGGTATGTTATCAGAAGAATCTATGGTTGAATGTATCTACCTTAACAAGGTCTTTATCCTTTTGTCTTAAAATAACCCATAAGATGATAGTGACAGACAATTAAAAAAAAAGGCCAGAGAATGGAAAAGAGGTTTCTGCAGAAGAAAGTTGTCAACAATATTTTCAAGATGTTGAGAGGATAGATGAGCCATGCTTGCCTTAGAAGTGAGGATGCTAAGACCTAAGTGTTTGCAGAAACAGAGGTTTCTGCAGAATAAAGTTGTCAACAATATTTTCAAGATGTTGAGAGGATAGATGAGCCATGATTGCCTTAGAAGTGAGGATGCTAAGACCTAAGTGGACAGAGGAGCCTGGCGGGCTGCAGTCCATGGGGTCAGTCACAAGGAGTCAGGCACGACTGAGCAACTAACACTTATACAACATATGTAATTATACAGCCTATATAATATGAATATATATACATATTTAAGCTTCCATAAAGCAAAAAGAGTATGCCATTAAGAAAATAAATTCAGAGAACAAGAAAGAGCTTTTGAAAATTAATAATTTGATGGTAGAAATTTTAAAAATCAAAGAAAGGAATAGCAAGTTGAGGAAATCTCTCTGGAAATGAATGAAAGGAAAAGAGAAAAAAAAAGAAAGAAAGAAAAGAGAAAGAACATATAAGAGCAAAGAAAAGAAAATTAGAGGATAAACCCAGGAGCTCCCACATCTAAATAAGGGCAGTTACAAAAAGACAGAGAATAGAAGTGAAGAAAGTTCAATGAAAACAATATGAAACTATTTAAAACTGTATAAAACATATCCATTTTATTCAACACCTAATACAGATCATCTTGTATTACTCAATGCACTTATTTTTATAAAAGTCATATAATACTCAATAATTATTTTTCTTCATTCATTTTCCTTCAACATAAATAACAACATAAAAGGAAGAAATGTCAACTTACCAGATATTATTTACACTTAATAAAACATTATAAATGAATTAAACCTGCACTTGCAAAGCAAAAATATTACACCTCACAACTGGCACTCTGCTTCATTTTTAAAAATTTTAAATTCCAAATTAAAAATCCAGTGGTGGGGACTTCCCTCGTGGTTCAATGGTTAAGATTCTGCACTTCCATTGCAGGGGTTGCAGGTTCAATCCCTGCTTGGGGAACTAAGATCCTGCATGCAACATGGCACAGCCAAAACAATACAGAATTTAAAAAATAAAAATACCAGTGATCACACAGAATGACAGGATTGAAATAATTCAGGTTTCAGTTCTCCGTCTTTACAACCACTATGTTATCATTATTTATTTTGCATCTTTTTAAATACAGACTTATGTAGTACAATTTTGCATTTACTATTTAAATACAGACTCAAGTAGTACAGTAGGGGCTCAAAGCAGAAGCTACACCCACAGAGAAGTCAAATAATTGTGAACCCTTTAGAAACTTACTCTCGAATGAGTGTAGCTATGTTGGCACAAATTAGAAGGATGGGACTAACTCAATAACTAGACATTCTCCACATAATTTCCATGCAAAATACATTTAGTATAGAATAAGTAATGCAAATGTGCTAATTTGAAAGTTACATGTATATTATCAAAACTCAACAATGCCAGCCAGCAATTTTTCTTAAAATGATAATAGATTTAGAGGGAGAATTTCTGACACGTGGTAATCAAAGAAGAACATCTTTTAGTATTATTTTTAAATTCTTTTCAGATACTTCCTTATTGCCTACACTAAAGAATACTGCTCCATTGGCCCTCTCTTTGTCCTCCAACTCCTAGAATGGAAAGGCAGGAGTTGCCAGATTGAAATAACATTCTAAATGTTCTGCAAAATAAATTTAAGAAAGAAGAAAAACCACTCTAAAACATTTCACTTTTATTGAAGAATACATAGGATAAGGAAACCTGTTTTCAAACTTTAGGAGAGAAAATACAGGTTCTATGCTACCCAGATTGTTCAACAGCAACAACAAAAGCTAGAAAATAATAGATTCTGTAAAATTCAAAGAGAAATTGATTTCTAACCAGAATACTTAACCAAGCTAGGATTTAGAAAGTATGAGGGGGGAAAAATGACATCTTAATAAAGCTAAGTGTCAAAAAATGTACTTTCCATGCTCCTTTTTCAAGAAGCTATAGGAAGATATGCTGTATCAAAAATAAGGGGGGAAAGCTAAGAAAAAGGAAAATGAGATGCTGTACATAAAAGAGGAAAAGATAATTCCCAGGATGGTGAAGGATAGGATCATATCCAAGAACAACTGGTTTAAAAGGCACTTAGGGGACTTTTCTGGTGGTCTGGTGCTTGAGCATCTACCTTCCAGTACAGGGGACACAGGTCTGATTCCTGCTTGAGGAACTAAGATTCCACATGCTGCAGAGCCGACTAAGCCTGCATGCCACAACTAGAGAAAACCACAGTCAAAATTTTAAAAATATATTATTTTTCTTTTTTTAATTTATTTTATTTTATTTTTTAGTTTTACAATATTGTATCGGTTTTGCCATATATCAACATGAATCCACCACAGGTATACACGTGTTCCCATCCTGAACCCTCCTCCCTCCTCCCTCCCCATACTAATGCATATATATGGAATTTAGAAAAAAAATATTTTTTTAAATAAAAGGAGCTTAGAAAAGTAGACCAGGGCACTGCAAAAAAAAATGGCCTAACACATATCTGGATGGATTGATTGCCAAATATATTTGACTCTGTTTTAGCTTTCCTATGAGAATGTGAGCTATGTGAGGTCAGAGAACAAATCTGCCTTTTTAAGTCTGCTGTGTACTCAGAATTTTATAAGCATGAATGAGCGTTAGTCACTCAAACATGTCATGTCTGATGCTTTGCGACCCCATGGACTGTAGCCCACGAGGTGCCTCTGTCTGTGGGATTTCCCACGCAGGAATACAGTAGTGTGAATAGCCATTTTCTTCTCCAGGGGATTTTCCTGACCCGGGATCAAACCTGCCTCTCTGGCATTGCAGGCAGTCTCCTACATTGCAGATGGATTCTTTACTGACTGAGCTACCAGTGAAGCCTTTTTAAGCATAAGTAAGCACTTCATAATTTTTCACTGAAATTTAAAAGAACACTGACATTTTTATCTTTGTTATTTTATCCTCCTACTGGAAATATACTTTTGAAAGGATGAAAATTGCATGACTAATGGTGCATTCTCAAATCTGATCTAGCCTGCCATTAAATAAAAATAAGGTTTGGGGAGGGGTGGGATGTGGAGAGGAGAAGAAGAAGAGAAGAGTTACCATTTTTTTCTTCAAGTAATTGATTGGTTTTAATTGGAGGATAATTATGTTAGAATATTGTGATGGTTTTTGCCGTACATCAACATGGATTGGCCACAGATATGCATGTGTCCTCCCCCATCTTGAAGGCCCCCACCTCCGTCCCCACCCTATCCCTCTGGGTTGTCTCAGAGCACTGGCTTTGGGTGCCCTGCTTCATGCCTTGAGCTTATACTGCTCATCTATTTTCCTTATGATAATGTACATGTGTCAGTGCTATTCTCTCAAATCATACCACCCTTGCCTTCTCCCACTGAGTCCAAAAGTCTGTTCTTTATATCTATGTCTCCTTTGCTACCCTGCATGTAGGATTGTCTAAATTTCATATATATGCATTAATATACAGTATTTGTCTCTTTCTGACTCACTTCATTTTGTATGATGGTCTCCAGGTTCATCTAACTCATTAGAACAGATTCAAATGCATTCCTTTTTGTAGCTGAGTAATATTCCATCGTGTATACATACCACAACTTCTTTATCCATTCACCTATCAATAAACATCTAGGTTGCTTCCATGTCTTAGCTATTGTAAATAGTGCTGCAATGAACATTGGGGTACCTGTGTCTCTTTCAATTCTGGTTTCCTCTGTGTGTACACCAAGCAGTGGGATTGCTGGGTCATATGGCAGTTCTGCTGCTGCTGCTGCTAATTGCTTCAGTCGTGTCTGACTCTGTGTGACCCCACAGATGGAAGCCCACCAGGCTCCCCTGTCCCTGGGATTCTCCAGGCAAGAACACTGGAGTGGGTTGCCATTTCCTTCTCCAATGCATGAAAGTGAAAAGTGAAAGGGAAGTCGCTCAGTCGTGTCCAACTCTTAGCGACCCCATGGACTACAGCCTACCAGGCTCGTCCATCCATGGGATTTTCCAGGCAAGAGTACTGGAGTGGGGTGCCATTGCCTTCTCCGTGGCAGTTCTAGTCCTAGTTTTTTTTTTTTTTTTTTGTCTTTTTCCAATTGGAGGCTAATTACTTTACAATATTGTGGTGGTTTTTACCATACATCGACATGAATCAGCCACAGGTGTACATATGTCAAACCATTCTAAACCCCCATCCCACCTCCCTCCCCACTCCATCCCTCTGGGTTGTCCCAGAGCACCAACCTTGCATGCTCTGCTTCATGTATCAAACTTGCACCGATCATCTATTTTACATATGGTAATATACATGTTTCAACGCTATTCTCTCATATCGCCCCACCCTCGCCTTCTCTCACATAGTCCAAAAGTCTGTTCTTTACATCTGTGTCTCTTTTGCTGTCTTGCATATAGGGTCATCATTACTGTCTTTCTAAATTCCATATATATGCATTAATATACTGTATTGGTGTTTTTCTTTCTGACATACTTCACTCTGTATAATAGGCTCCAGTTTCATCCACCTAATTAGAACCAACTCAAATGAATTTTTTTTTATACCTGAGTAACATTCCATTTGTATATGTACCACAACTTCCTTATCCATTCATCTGTAAATGGACATCTAGGTTGCTTCCATGTCCTAGCTATTGTAAACAATGCTGCAGTGAACATTGGGGGTACTTATGTCTCTTTCAATTCTGATTTTCTCAGTGTGTATGCCCAGCAGTGGGATTGCTGGGTCATAGGGCAATTCTATTTCCAGTTTTTTAAGGAATCTCCACACTGTTCTCCCTAACATCTGTACTAGCTTGCATTCCCACCAATAGTGTTAGAGCGTTCCCTTTTCTCTGCACCCTCTCCAGCATTTATTGCTTGTAGACTTTTGAATAGAAGCCATTCTAACTGGTATGAGATGGTATCTCATTGTGGTTTTGATTTGCATTTCTATAATAATGAATGATGCTGAGAATCTTTTCATGCATTTGTTAGCCATCTGTATGTCTTCTTTGGAGAAATGTCTGTTTAGTTCTTTGGCCCATTTTTTGATTGGGTTGTTTATTTTTCTGGTATTGAGCTGCAGGAGTTGCTTGTATATTTTTGAGTTTAATTCTTTGTCAGTTGTTTTGTTTTCTATTATTTTGTCCCTTTCTGATGGCTGCCTTTTCACCTTGCTTTTAGTTTCCTTCATTGTGCAAAAGCTTTTAAATTTAATTAGATCCCATTTGTTTATTTTTGATTTTATTTCCATTATTCTGGGAGGTGGGTCATAGAGATCTTGCTGTGATTTGTGTCAGAGAGTGTTCTGCCTATATTTTCATGAGTTACCATTTTAAATGATACTTTAAATGATGCCAAATTTTACTCAGACTTTTAGGACCTCAAATTAACAATATCTATCAAAATATAAAATGCCACCTACATTTTAACTCAGCATTTTCACTTCTCTAGGTATATAAAAGTGGCTTACACAAAGTAGAGTCTGAAAAAATGTGGTCAACATAGCATTCTTTATAATAGCTAAAAACTGGAAACTAGCTATTTTGTTCAACTTAAGGGACCTGGGTAAATAAACTTTGGTGAAGCTATTCAGTGGAGTGTAATGTGGTTGTTAACACAAAATGAAGTAGATCTGTATGTGCTGACTTAGAAAGATCTCCCAAGATAGATTATTAAGTAAGAAACGTGAGGTGCAAAGAGATAGGAAAGGAGAGATGCCACTTAAGCGAAGGAAAATATCCATACACTATAAGACAATGCTTAGGTATCTTCTTCCACTATTAAATACAATTAAGTACTATTAAATATCAAATCACTGGCCATAAATATAATGAAATTAATTAAAATAATCAGTAAACTCAAAGTGATGAGAGAGACAACCCATGATATTCTGGTAAATATTTAACAACTGGCTCCTTAAGGAAAAAATCATTTCCTTGATTTTACCTTTTGCCAATATCTTTTGTGTAAATATTCCCACCACCCTGATTTCATGTCACCAACATAATATCACTGGATTCAGAGAAGGGTGTTCACAATTTGCTTTCCCAAGCCAGGAGGAACCCAATGACCAGCATGCCACTGGGGAAGATCGCAAGATAAGGGACTTGTATTACCAGGGAATATGATCTCTGCTTTCGACCTTATGGCTCTTTTACAACTTCAGTTGTTCAAAAGTAAGGTCAGAAAGGCCATTCAGCAAGGCAAAACTTTCTGCGATGTTTGATTTCTCTGGGAGCTGGATGAGCAGAGCTTCTAAATTCAGCTTTTGCACCGAACAAAGATCAGGCAATTTACGTGATTTTTCCTTTGCCTCTTTTGGGCTTTTGGATGTGTTTGCATGTAAAGTAAATAAAATATTAGGTAGAACAAGAATGAGCTATCAAATTGATATTTCCTGACCTTTCAAGATAGAAAGTGCACCTTAAATTAACAACATGTATGGAATAAATGCAATGAGTTATGCCCTTTGACTTCAAACTATTTGCTTTCAAGATATGTGTGTATGACCATCAACTTTTTGACAGAAACCCTAATACTGGGTCTTTGGAAATCCCCACAGTAAATGCTTGGCTAAATAGCAAGAAAGGAGAAATGATCTTTCCTCTTAAGTGAGTGCTGATCCAAGCAGCAGTTTCTTCATTTGCTCAAGGCAGTGTCATCTATCTACCATCACATGTGGGCAAAGGTCATGCATCAACATTGCTTATCTATGTCCATGTTTATTCACAGCTGAAAGTAGGCAGGAAGTATAGTTTTAAGGAAAAAAGATGAGACAAACTCCAGGAGGAGGAAGGAGAATTTCTGTTATACTGTATGAATCTTACTTATTTTTGAGAAGGTTCTGACAAGTTCAAAATAGATGATCCTATCACTGAAAGAGAATTAGGTACATAATTGATAATTGTTATTGTTTAGTCACTGGGCTGTGTCCAACTTTTTTGTGACCTCATGGACTGTAGTCCACCAGAATCCTCTGGCCGTCGGATTTCCCAGGCAAGAATACTGGAGTGGGTTGCCATTTCCTTCTTCAGGGGATCTTCTTGACCTGAGGAATATGAAGACTATTCTCAGTAATAAAGGACAGATACACCATCGTTTATCAATAAATGATATTACAATTAAGTGCAGAAAGTTGGGAGTGATGTTTTTATGCTGTCACTTGACAATACAAAATCAATGTGCCCCCAAGAATATAGAAATATAGCTCAGAACAATAAGTAGGAAAAATAAACCTTTGCACATTTAGACAGCACAAAAGATCAAAGTCAGAGCATACCCTGTTAAAATTCATTGACTAATTTGCAAAGCCACTATAGGATATTTTTAGAGAAATACAGTTGGCTCTTGTTTTGTAGAAATAAATATTTTTCTAAAAAGAGAGTGAAGGAGTGTATTAACTTTAATTATCCATTGATTTTAATTATGAATATAGCTGTGAATCTTGAAAAATATCTAGTCTCACACATTTAATAAAATTACTTCTATAAATGCCAAAATATTTTAAATACATCTACTGAAACTTTTACCAAAATAATATTAACAATCAGAGTTGTACAAAGTTTGTTAGGTTTTGTTTTAATTCTGAGAACATTATTTTCAAAGCCAAAGAAAACGATAATATTTTAATCAAACAGACCACGTTGCTTCAGTATAAATTTCTATCATCTTTCTTACCCATGGTTATGCAACAGAGCAACATGTCTTCTTGGTTTATGAGAACTTGTTTCATAGCAGTTAATGAAAAGTGCTTACATAAAGAAATAAAAATGTTGATGTAGATTAAATGTTGGAAAATATTTAAAAATAAGGGCCAGTCCCGACCCAGGGATCAAACCTGGGTCTCCTGCATTGTAGACAGATGCTTTACCGTCTGAGCCACCAGAGAAGTCTCTAGTCCTTCAAAATACAGCATTAAATTTATCTCGTGCAGTCACATTCGCTAGAATTTATACAATGGTAAATAAACTCATGAGGATTTCTAGTTTCCATGAGTGCTAAAATTAAGACAAGCAGCAAAATTCTAGGACTCTACATTCAATGAAGAAACTAAAAATTGTCTGATATGATATTTATGTTAATTCATGTCAAAACAATGCCCTGAATTGTCGATTTTGTCATGGCAAATTCCTACACGTTGAGTCTTCGGAATTACAACATGTACTTGTAAAACTTAAAAGGAGGATCATTTTTCCCACTAAATAAAACTCTGTTCAGACCGTAGCCTGAGTAAAATATCAAGTTCTGATCTTTAAAACCAAAGAGGAATGTTTAGCTCATAATCAAACTAAGGTTTGCTTTGCTACAGCCAGAAATCATTTCTTTCAAGTTGCTTCTGACTTTGTCCAGGTCATGTAATCCCGACCAAACATGGCCGGTTCTGAGGTTTTGATGCACACAATGCTAGAAACCACATATGATGTTTTAAAAAGATATTCAAACCTTCAGAGTTCTTTCATTTCAAATGAAATTTTAATGTGTATAAATGAAGGACCAGAATGTATAAAGGCCCTAATGTTATTAGCTATAATATTTGTGAAAGATTATTCTATAATTATGTTTAACTTGATGGAACAAGTGTATCTGCAGACCCAAACCAGAATAGAAAAGGATCATGACTTGACTGTAAATCTTCATTGGCATTACAAAAATAACATCTGAAGAACTGAACGGACAGATAGGACAGAAACTGCATTTAATAAACAAATACACTGCTGCACTTAATAGAAGAACAATGGTAAAGGAAATTTTTTAACCATCATATTACTTACCTATTCATTCTAAAACATAATTGTCAGCTTTATTTTCCTATGCCAGAGTAAGCGGCTGCATCTTTGGGATATTTACAATTTGTGCAATTTATTGAGACAGATCCAATTCCTTTTTTATTTGTTTTCCCAAAGCACCTATTTTTTTTACCTTTGCTGACCAGTGCAAAATCATCCTCACTAATGTTTATAAAATACCACATTATTGTTAGATATCGAATCCAAATGCAAGCACTGCAGGTTCTAACAGATACGAGCTTGATGGAATCTGTCTTTAGATTGCTGCTGTCCAGACTGCCTAAGCATAGATTCTGTAAAAGTCAGTGACATGAAAGCACGAAAGGGAAGAAAGCCAGGAGTGTGTGTGTGTGTGTGTGTGTGTGTGTGTGTGCATTTATGTGCAGACACAGATATGTGCTTGGGAGAGAGAAGCAGATGGATACAAATGAACAGAGAGGGAAAGAAAGGGAAATTCCAGCTAAGAAAACATTTCAAAACTTGGATACAAAAATATGGCAACATCTAGTGTTTCCCTTATGAGTCAGCTTTTAACCCACTGAACATCAAGCATAAGAAGAATTAGAATTTACATTCAGGAATAGGTACAGAACTTAATTGGAATTTTTGAAATTTGTGCAAGTCGTTTGTCACCCAAATTCTCAGTATTTACTAAAAAATACTACATACAATAGGAGAAAATGTGATAGAAAGATCAACTACAGGAAAAAAAATTAATAAACTCTGGAGCTCCCAACTAAATCAAAAGGTAGAGCTTCTGTTTCCCAGTAGGTAAGGAGCCTTGGGGCATTTTATGGCTTTCTCTCAGTCAGAGACACTGCATTCCTCTCTCAATGTGAAAATAATCTTAAGGACATTAGAATATTTGCTGGGTGGCGGGGACATGCAGACTTCACTTTCCTAGATTCTCTGTTCAACAATATAGAAAAATGGGAACTAGTTCTATTTTTGTCAACATACGGCAAACTTCCAAATTTCAAGAAGGACATATACAAAAGGAAAGGAACCAGCACATTGTATTTGTACCATATTCTAGAGATCATTCTAGGCTCTCTACCTACATGGACCCCTTTAATTCTGCCAATAACTTTGTGATATAGTAATGAACCCCATTTTACTGATGAGGAAATTCAAGCTCTGAGAAGAAAAGCAAACCACCCAAGGTTATAAAGAAAGGAAAGGTCAGACAACACCCTATTAAGGAGATCTAGATGTATGTAGTTCATAGCACACACTGTACAAGACTTAGGAGGAAATCAAGAATATTTGAACATTATTCATAGATGCATTACTGCCTTATTCGTGAGTTCTATTTGCACTACTATGAAATCCATATATGTAGGTATTATTAGGGAAAATCTTGGGTCTATAAATTTTAAATGTGGAATCAGTTGAATGAGTTACATTTTTTTAATGAAAAGGGGCAATGAAAACCCATTTGGGGTTGACCAGCAGCCATCTAAAAGACCTTGAGATGAATCTGTTGATAAAGCAAAAATGAAGTTTCTTAGATCTACTGCAGAAAAGGCTAACATCAGTTTGACAGAATCGTGGCTGCACCTTCAAAAGGGGATGTAAAGGAAGGATAGTTATAGGTTTTTAGGGTCTGGTTTGGGCAATTTCAAGGCAACTATTTTGAAAAGTAGTTACCTGATTGGAACTGGGTTGAATTTATGATTTTGTACCATTGAATGGGTGGGAACAGCAAGGAGAAACTGCTGAATGGAGTCTTGATGACCAAACTGTTAGTTTTGATACATACGCATTTAAGGCAAGGGCTTAGTTTCCCTTGTTAAAACAAGGGCTTATTTTAAACATAATTAAATTACTTTTACTTGTTCAGTGTTGTTTAACACACAGGCAGGAAATCGTGGTGGTTTCAGTTCTCATTTGCATCATGTCAAATAAAAAATGTTTCAGTTTGACACCAAAGCTCATGCTGATTTCTCTCTCATGTTTCTGAGATGAAAGTGAAACTATCCCGTGAGTCCTCTGTACTCTGGATTTACCTCAAATTTGATTTTCTATTTTTTTTTTTTCCTGGTCTTTCACTCTTCCTCCCATTTATAGAAGGGAAAACTTCTTTCTTGTGAAAAATGAACCTACTTATCTGAGGACTAGAGTGTGTGTCTCCACAATTCTTTTGGGACAAGGCTTAATCTCAGTGTCTTTTATTTCTTCTATTGCTTTATCTTCAATGCTTAAACATACTCAGGCTTGTGGCCCTTATATCAATGACTTAGAAAAAACTTTACATTATCCAAAGACACTAAAACATATGCATTCAAATGCACATGTTCTCCAAAAGAAAAATCCTAGGGAAGTCATGGCAGTATTTTCTCAAAATTCTGGGACAATAAAGAAAGTGAGTTCTGAAAGTCTTAATGCAGCAATATTACCACTTGTTTAAAAACTACTAATTTGATCCATGTTTAATGAAAAGGGGGCTTCTAATAAACAAGGTATTATAGATTTAGTTTAGTTAGTATGAATTCTAAACAAATTAAGTGTACTTAGTTCCTCAGTCATGTCCGACTGTTTGCAACCCTTTGGACTGTATCTTTCCAGGTGCTTCAGTCCATGGAATTTTTCAGACAAGAATACTGGAGTGGTTTGCCTTTTCCTCCTCCAGGGGATCTTCCCAAACCAGGATCAAACCTGCATCTCCTGTGTCTCCTGCATCGCAAGGGATTCTTTACTCAGTGAGCCATCAGGGAAGCCCCTGAAAAATTACAATTATGGACAAATATGAAAACTATTGAGTTAGTCTTTGAATCAGTCCCCAAAAAGAGAGACAGTAAAAAGAGAACAATTCAGCAAACAGTGTGGCTTAGAAAATGTGCGGTGCAAGAGAAGTCTTTGATCCGTCAGTTCAGTTCAGTTCAGTCACTCAGTCATGTCCGACTGTTTGCGACCCCATGGATTGCAGCACGCCAGGCCTTCCAGTCCATCACCAACTCCTGGAGCTTGCTCAAACTCATGTCCATTGAGTCGGTGATGCCATCCAACCATCTCATCCTCTGTCCTCCCCTTCTCCTCCTGCCTTCAATCTTTCCCAGCATCAGGGTCTTTCCAAATGAGTTAGTTCTTCGCATCAGGTGGCCAAAGTATTGGAGGTTCAGCTTCAACATCAGTCCTTCCAATGAATATTCAGGATTGATTTCCTTTAGGATTTCCAAGGGACTCTCAAGAGTCTTCTCCAACACCACAGTTCAAAAGCAGCAATTCTTCCATGCTCAGCTTTCTTTATAGTCCAACTCTCACATCCATACATGACTACTGGAAAAATCATAGCCTTGACTAGATGGACCTTTGTTGGCAAAGTGATGTCTGCTTTTTAATATGCTGTCTAGGTTGGTTATAACTTTTCTTCCAAGGAACAAGTGTCTTTTAATTTCATGGCTGCAGTCACTATCTGCAATGATTTTGGAGCTCCCCAAAATAAAGTCAGCCACTGTTTCCACTGTTTCTCCATCTATTTGCCATGAAGTGATGGGCCCAGATGCCATGATCTTAGTTTTCTGAATGTTGAGTTTTAAGCCAACTTTTTCACTTTCCTCTTTCACTTTCATCAAGGACTCTTTAGTTCTTCTTCGTTTTCTGCCGTAAGGGTGGTGTTATCTCCGTATCTGAGGTTATTGATATGCAGGCTTTGATCCTAGTTTACTGGAAATCCTGCAGGGCAAACTTTTCAGGCAACTAGAATGAAAGCTGAACCCACGAGTCAGTTACTCTCAGGTCTATGCCGCCATAAGGAGCGGTAACTCTATGTTGTTTAAACATGTGAGAAGGAGTGTGTGTGTATCTGTATGGGTGTTGGTAGGTTTTCACAGACCAAATAAGTAACATACCATCACAATTTGGGGCATAGAATAGCTACTAGTTTCTGTGCCCCTTTCTGAGGTTAGCTGATAAGGCAGTTTTCTCAGCTGTCCTGATATCAAATGACTACACCAGGAAACTGCATGAATTAAAATCTGTCCAGTAGGGCTGTTCCATTTTTAATGACTGCTGAAAGGTTGATAGAGGGGCCATATTATACCTAGGCAATAAAACCAAGTGGGCAGGATGACCTAGGCTGCCCTTATGTTGACCTAAAACTACCTTGCAAACTTTCTAAGTCACTTCAGTCATGTCCGACTCTGTGTGACCCCATAGACGGTAGCCCACCAGGCTCCCCTGTCCCTGGAATTCTCCAGGAAAGAACACTGGAGTGGGTTGCCATTTCTTTCTCCAATGCATGAAAGTGAAGAGTGAAAGTGAAGTCACTCAGTCATATCTGACTCCTAGTGACCCCATGGACTGCAGCCTAGCAGGCTCCTCCGTCCATGGAATTTTCCAGGCAAGAGTACTGGAGTGGGGTGCCATTGCCTTCTCCAGGTGAGCTTCCCAATCCGGGGATCAAACCTCCATTTCCTGTGTCTTCTGCATTGGTAGGCAGATTCTTTACCAGTGAGCTACCTGGAAAACCCAAGTAACTCACTCACACAGTTAGTAAAAAGAGCCAACATTTAAAATAAGAGATGTATGAATCCACAGCCAGTTTTATCTAAATATTGGGAGTTAATATCCTGTTGTAAAATTACCATACCTTCTTTAGCATTCATCTGTTATTGGTCTCTTTTTGATTGCCAAACTTCTAGAGAAGATTATTAAACTTTGTGTTTTATTTTAGCATCTCACACCTCTCCAAATAAAATATAGGCAGCTCCTAAATCTATATGTGTGCGAAGACGCATACACACAGGCACATGTGCTCACATACACATACTCACAAACATGTAAATGGAGCTGCTCCAGATGACTGAGGGGTGAGCAGGGTCTAGTATAACACCCCATCAATTTCACTGATGATCAACAAAACACTTCCTCAAGACTCTAAGAAATTCTAACATGCTCTCCTTTGGAAAGATTTGAGCATGTTTATATAATCACTCTCTGTTTACCTCATACCTTCATTCTTTTCTCCTCCCATTGCTTCACTGAAATTGATTGCTGGAAGGTTTAAAATGATCTCCTTTTGCTCAGATTCAGTGTATTTTTTTTTATCAATTCTATTTCTTCATGACCTGTCAGTTCAGTTCAGTCGCTCAGTCATGTCCGACTCTTTGTGACCGTATGGACTGCAGCATGCCAGGCTCCCCTGTCCATCACCAACTCCTGGAGCTTGCTTAAACTCATATCCATTGAGTCAGTGATGCCATCCAACCATCTCATCCTCTGTCCTCCCCTTCTCCTCTTGCCTTCAATCTTTCCCAGCATCAGGGTCTTTTCCAATGAGTGAGTTCTTCACATCAGGTCGCCAAAGGATTGGAGCTTCAGCTTCAGCCTCAGTCTTTCCAATGAATATTCAGGACTGCAACAAAATTGAGGTTTTCTTCTTGCTCTGTTTCAAAACATGTTGATTCATTAGTTGCCCAAATTTTCTGATCCTTTGCTTTGCCTCCTTATCAGGCTCAGCTTCTTGTTCTTCATTTTTAACTGGAAATGCTGATTGAAACTCAAGTATTAATTCTCTGATCCTATGCATCTCCAAGCACTCTCTCTGGTGAGTTCTCTTTCCCAAAGCTTCATTGGGATGACCTCTTGGTGATAATTCAAATTAGAAGTCCCCGTACTTTCCCATCATAGACTTGAAATGCCCAACAAATACCTATCATCTATCTTCACTACTATTCCCCTAAACATCAAAAAGCCCCAAACTGAAACTCATCATCCTCAGCCCAGAACAGTCTTGTTTTCCCAGATGTTCCATTTCAGCACTAATATCATTTTTCTATCTCCAGAAGTGAAAACTTAAAAACACAGTTTATTCTTTGCTTCCTCCCAATCAATATCCAATCTGTCACATTACTTTAGCAAATCATCCTTCAGAATATATCTCAGATTTATCCCTTTCTCTCCCCATTCTGGCATGGGCATTACTCTTGCATAGCCTCATATCTGGTTTGCTGCAACAGTTTCCTGGTTTATTATGTTTCTACCTCTATTATCTCCATGCTCCCCTCCATCCTGCATGTAAATACCTAACTGATCTTCATGCATCTTTATACTCCCCACAGACACTCTGGTTCCTTCCAAAGTATTCAGTTGTGTTCCTCATCACCCACTTCCTCTACTATCTGCCATGTATGCCATGCTGACTCTGGTCTCTGCTTCTTTCTAAAAATGAATCCTCTGTTTATCCACATAATGCATGAAGCTTTTCTCAGCTTCTTCACCTCTCCCCTAGTTCTTCCATAAGATTGCTTTTGTGCTTTGCGGCAAATAATAGTTTAGTTTGCAAAGATTTCCTTATCTTTAAAGATGTTTGTATGTGTGTGTCCCTTCGAGGACAAGAATTACGTCATCCATGTTTTACATCCCCTACAGCACCTAGCATATTGTTGGGCACAGTGTTCAGAACATGACTGATAGATGCATCTGAACCTAACTTCACTCTACCTTGTCAACTATCCTTTCCCCTAGTAGGAATTGTTGAATGATCACCATCCAGCTCACATTTTATTTTACAGAAAAAGCAAAAGCTATTGAGTGAGAATGTTCTTACATTTCTTCCCTTCAAAATCGCTCTCTCTCCATCAATACTTCTAGTAAAGAAAGACATATTTTTAACCAATGCCAAGGTTAATTTCTCTACTCATGCATTTGATTCCACTCTCTCTCACTTGCACAAATTTTGCTGTATCAATTGTTTCCTTGTTTCTCCTGTCCTCAGTCCTACACACATACTCCAGTCTTCAATTTCCCAATGAGCCCTTGCCTCTCTTTTCAGATTATTGCTCTTTGCCCTCCCCCAGTAGCTTCTTATAAGAACTGTGACCTGCACACATCACTTCTCTACCTCCCAGTCACTACTTAATCTGCCTTTCATGCCCTCTTTTCTACTCAAACTGCTCTCTAATAAGCAATGAGTGATGACATTGTCCTAACCTGTGTCCACTTAGCTTCCACACAATTTGATTTTTCTTTTTTTTCTCTTTGTTTTATTGAGATATAATTGACTGTGACATTGGACAAGTTTAAGGCGTGCAAGGCATTGTTTGATACATTTATATACTGCAATATGGTTACAGCAGTAGTATTAGCTGACATCTTTATCATGTCACATATTTTCATTTCTTTTCTGTGTTAAGAACAGTTATGATTTCCTCTCTTTGCTGTTCAATAGCTGTTATGTCTGACTCTTTGCAACCCCATGGACTGCATTATGCCAGGATTCTCTGCCCTTCAGTATCATCCAGAGTTTGAGTTTGCTCAAACTCATGTCCATCTAGTCGGTGATACCCATCCAATCATTTCATCCTCTGTCACCCCCTTCTCCTCCTGCCTTAATCTTTCCCAACATCAGGGTCTTTTCCAATGAATCAGCCCTTTGCATCAGGTGGCCAAAGTTTTGGTGCTTCAGCTTCAGTGAATGAATATTCAGGGTTGATGTCCTTTAGGAGTGACTGGTTTGATCTCCTTACTGTCCAAAAAGTTTCTAATACAGTATTGCTGACTGTAATCACTATGTTATGCATTAGATTTCTGGGACCTCTGTATCAACTAGTTGTAAATTTTTACCCTTAAACAACATCTTCCCAATTCCCCCACTCCCAAGGCCCTGGTAACTACCATTTTATTCTGTTTTTATAAGCTCAGCTTTTTTAGATTCCACATATAAGTAAGATCATACAATATTTGTTTTTGTGTCCAACTTATCTCTATTCACGTTGTTGCGAACAGCAGGGTTTCCTTCTTTCTCATGACTGCATAGTCTTCCATTGTATGTGTGTGTGTACACATACTGCATGTATATATATATATATATATATATATATATATATGTATATGTATATATATAGCATTTTCTCTCTATTTCCATTGTTGGACACTTGGCTTGTTTCCATATTTTGGCTATTGTGAATAATGCTGCAATGAACGTGAGTGTGCAGATATCCCTTCAAGATACTGATTTCAACTCCTTCAGATACATATCCAGGAATGGAATTGCTGGATCATATGGTAGTTCATTTTGAATTTTTTGAAGAACTTCCATACTGCTTTTCATACAAGAGTGGCTACAAAAATTGAACTCCCATGACTGATGTTGAAGCTGAAACTCCAATACTTTGGCCACCCGATGCGAAGAGCTGACTCATTTGAAAAGACCCTGATTCTGGGAAAGATTGAGGGCAGGAGGAGAAGGGGATGACAGAGGATGAGATGGTTGGATGGCATCACCGACTCAATGGACATGGGTTTGGGTGGTCTCCAGGAGTTGGTGATGGACAGGGAGGCCTGGCGTGCTGTGGTCCATGAGGTTGCAAAGAGTCGGACATGACTGAGTGACTGAACTGAACTGAACTGAGCTAAAGACTACTTTTAAACAGCGGTCAAGTCTTTTTGGCTTTCTCCCTTTTAAAAATGTTTCTCCTCCTTTAACTCATGATACCACTGGCTTTATGATATAACACTTCTACTTCCTTTCTCATTTTGTCCCCTTATATCCCTTGTCTTGTCCTCTTTACCTCCTCTTCCTCCTTCCTTTGCCGAAGGCAGGATTTCCCAATAGAGGTAGAAGGCACTTTGATGGTGGAGCCAATAGAGTCAAGTGAGATAAATTACAGTTATTCTCTCAGCCTTCAGGGAGGCTGGGAGGAGCAGGTCTCAGGGAGATGGCAGCCCACACACAGGCGAAACCTTGTCAGTTTGGCCCACATGCACATGTTAACATTTTGTATGTGTCCTTTGAGGTGTTTGGAAAATACTGGCCTAAGAGTCCATTCTCAACTCCCTTCTCATCTCCTATCAGAGTAAGGTTTCCTACATTTTTACCCTAAAACAAAACAACAAAGAACCTTCCTTATTGCCTACACAAGCAGAGCCAAAAATCTCTAGTTTGGAATTCTAAGCTACTCATAATCTGGTCACTGATACTTTTCTAGCTGTATTTTCCATAATTTTCTCCCAGGTAACTTACTGTGAAGCGAAAGCGTGCTACAGACTGTCAACTCTGATGGGCAGTTTTACATTTGGGAGCTGTCACTTTCAGCCTTAATCGTTTCTCTCATTGTTGAAGTTATCCTCTAAGATTCAATTCAAAATGCCATCTCTTCTGTGCATACTCTCAGTCCCTTATAGAACACATAAGTTTCTTTTATATATTCCCATGGGACATTTACAAATATCTGTAAATTAACAGTTATAAAAGTCTAATTTGTACTCCCCACTACTTGACAACATTAGGTGAATAGCAAGTCCCGAATGTATACAAATAGGCTTTACTTTTAGCAAGATTTACCTTCATGTTAAAAAGCAACTAGATTTCTATAGGCAAGAGACTTTTGTGCAAGACATTTAGGTATTTGCAAGAAACATACAAAATGTATCCCTCCCTTTTATATCTATAAAATGTGAGTCATAATAATTTGCCACCTATTTCACAGTTTGCTTGCCCCAACACACCCACCTGAGGACCTAATGAAATAATTGATGTGAAAGCACTTTTGTGAGATGTGTAAGGCATTATACAAATATCTGGTATTAACATTGCTTGCAGTTTAGCTGTTATGGCCTCAAGAAGATTTCCTTCATTATGGTTAAGTCCATACACGCTAAATGAAGTATAACACAGGGGCAACATTGGGTATTTCAGGTCAGATCAATAGTTATACTCAAAACACAAAGAAAAATTGAAGCAAAATAGTTTTGGTTTAAATTATCCGGACAGTCGCTTCACTTGTGTACTTTATTTTGTATAGACAAAAATGATGTCAGAAAACCACGTGTTTAATACCATCAGGTATCATAGCTTCTCTTGAAAAATGAAAGTACTTTAGAAAACTGTATTCTAAAACTTTCTGAAATGTATTTCTTTGCCAGTTTAAAAAAACTGTTATTCTTCCTTTTTGATATCATTACCCTTACTCATTGGTTTACATGTTTAAATTTTTACATACATAAATATAATTCAATTCAAATCCAAAGCATTTAATAAATATTTGGTAGATGTCAATGTACAAAGTCACTTTGCTATGTGTCACGTATTAAAACAAATGATCACACCAAGATCTCTATTAATGTAGAGCATCCAAAGGAAATAAGAGTGATCCCTATAAACTATAATTGAAGGGATGATAAAATAAGGCCTATAGATAAGTTATACTCAAAGGCAGTGCAATCAATGCTCACTGTAGATTGGACTAAGGTATCGCAGGGAAGACGCCATGAAGGTAGGTCTTAGAATTTGTCCACATATTTTACTTTGGATGTGCATAAATGTTCAAGGTCAGAAGGAGAGAAACTTTTGCTTTTCCCATTATAACCATATTTTTCAGCTTAGATGGAAACAGTTCCAGGGCAATTCACCCCCTCCTGGCTTTCTATCTATGTGTGTGCATCTTGAGAAGTGGGATTAGAGAAAAACCTGCAGGCATATTAATAAATAAATTTTACATGCTGTTAGATATTAAGTAAACATACAGATAAATATTCCTCTAGGGGTTATGATCTTATAACCTGGAGATTTCTAATTTGGCACCTGTGACATATAGTTAGTTCCCATGGGGGTTTTCAGTAAATTAATTCTGATATTTTCAATTTAAAAATATGTGCAGTCCAGGTTTACTTAATGTACTTCTTGGATGATTCAATGTGTTGCTTTTGTAACAAAGTTACAGGTTCACAATTGGCAAGTCAGCCCTTTTTTCCTATCATTTGGAACATATAGCAATCTGTGATGTGAATAGTTGGCAGCAGCTGTTGAAAATATTAAATCATGCAAATAACTAAAGTGCATAAGATTTTAAAATATTGTATATGTTGGTCAATAAGCAATCAATCAAAACTCAAATGTTGACTAGCTACATGTTTAAAATTTTCTGCTAATTGATTATTAAAACAGATAATGCTTAAATGCTATTAAAAAAGGCTAGGTTAGAAAAGTGACACCAGTGCAAATCGCCCTCAAGTATGAACTTAATCCTCTTTGGTATATTGACCAGGCATGCCTTCTGAACTCCTCCTAGATTTAAAGATAACAAATTATACCTAAGTATGTAGGAAACGGGGGTTCGATCCCTGGGTCAGGAAGATACCCTGGAGAAGTGAATGGCAACCCACTCCAGTATTCTTGCCTGGAAAATCCCATGGACAGGGGACTCTGGCAGGCTACAGTCCATGAGGTCACAAAGAGTCAGATACAACTGAGCAAGTAACCCTATAGCATAAACAGGATAGAAGAAAATAAAGCCTTCAAAAGTATTACTTGATGAAATTAATTTAAACTTAATTTTATGTATTGGCAAAAACTTTTCTCTTTAAAAAAAAAAAAAAAAACAGAGAGAAAACTAATGTAGATGAATTATAGAAATAAGCTTCCTGGGAATCCCCTGGTAGTTCAGTGGTTAGGAATCTGCCTGCCAACACAGGGAAAACAGATTGGACGCCTAGTCTGGGAAGATTCTACATGCCATGCGGTGATTAAGCCTGAGTCCACAATTACTTAGCCTGCACTCTAGAACTTGCGATCTGCAACTAGTGAGCCCACATGCTGCATCTCCTGAAGCCCACGTGTCTAGAACCCATGCTCTGCAACAAGAGAAGCCACCACAAGGAGAAGCCCATGCACTGCAACTAGAGAAAGCCCACGTGTAGCAATGAAGATCCAGCACAGCCAAAAATAAAGAAATAAATAGAAAGTCTGATCAAAAAGAAATAGCCTTATTTAGTTATCAATAAGCCATGAACATAGTCATATGTGTTCTCCAAGTTGGATACAAATAAAATATTCCATGTTGTAGTCCCAGACTAAGAGAAAGAGAAAGAACAGAACTGACTCTATCTTCTATAATTTCATCTTTCTTCTGACAAAGGCATAGACAAATGAGACAAGGAAGAGAAAATGTCTAGTAACCAAGAACACAGGACAGGAAGGACAGGGGAAAAGGTAAATATAAATTAAAAAAAAAAAAAAAAAAAAAACCTGTCATAGAGTGACCAAAACAGTTTGTCACTATTGAGGAATGACTTTGTGAGCCAAAATTCGTATAAAAAGGTTACTCCAATTTAAAGGAGCAGTAAACTAGCAGTTCCAAGAACTGAATTCTGATCCCAGGTCTGCCTTTAGTTAGAAAAAGTGACTCAACATCGTGTGTCCTCAGTTACCTCATCAAGAAAGAAGGGATACAGCTACTTTGAAAAACAGTTTGGCAGTTTCTTACAAAACTGAGCACCAAAGAATTGATGCTTTTGAACTGTGGTGTTGGAGAAGACTCTTAAGAGTCCCTTAAATTGCAAGATCAAACTAGTCAATCCTAAAGGATCTGAATATTCATTGGATAGACTGATGCTGAAGCTGAAACTCCAATACTTTGGCCACCTGATGGGAAGAACTAACTCATTGGAAAAAACCCTGATGCTGGGAAAGATTGGAGGCAGGAGGAGAAGGGACAACAGAGGATGAGATGGTTGGATGTCCGACTCGATGGACAGGAGTTTGAGCAAACTCCAAGAGTTGGTGATGGACAGGGACGCCTGGCGTGCTGCAGTCCATGGAGTCATGAAGAGTCAGAGATGACTGAAGGACTGAACTGAACTGAACTGAAACATACTCTTACCATATGATCTAGCAATTGTGTTCCTTGGTATTTACCCAAAGAAGTTGAAAATGTGTGTCTACACATAAACATGTACAAGGCTGTTATAACATCTTTATTCAGAATTGCCAAAACTTGGAAACAACCAACTTGTCTTTCAGTGTATGCCTGTTCAGTTGTGTCCAACTCTTTATGATCCCTGGACTGTAGACTACCAGGGTCCTCTGTCCCTGGGATTTCCCAGGCAAGAATACTGGAGTGGGTTGCCATTTCCTACTCCAGGGGATCTTCCTGACCAAGGCATCCAACCTGTGTCTCCAGTGTCTTCTGCATTGGTAGGTGGATTCTTTACCACAGCACCACCTGGGAAGCCCTGTTTTTTAGTAGGTGAATAGATAGACACACTGTGGTTCATCAAGACAACGGAATGTTACTCAACGCTAAAAAAAGACATGGAAGAATCTGAAAGCCTATTGCTTTCAGTCAGTGTGAAAGGCTGTATATTGAATGATTTAAACTATACAACATTCTGGAAAAGGCCAAACTATGGAGAGAGTAAAAAAAATCAGTGATTGCCAAATATTGGAGGGAGAAAGAAGAATCAAGTAGGCAGAGCACTGAGACCTGTAGGGCAGTTAAAATTGTCTGTATGATACTATAATAATACGTGTCTTTGCTCATTTTTCCAGGCCCTGGAATGTGCAATGTCAAAGGTGAATTCTAAAGTAAAATATGAACTTTGGGGGATTATGGTGTGTCAAAGTAGGTTCATCAGATGTAACAAATGTCCCACTCTGGTGGGGGACATTGAGAAGATGTGTGGGGACAGAGGGTATATGGGAAATATTTGTACCTTTTCTGAATTTTGCAGTGAGCTTAAAACTGTGCTAAAGAAAATCTTTAAAAAAAGGAAAGAAGGGATTATAACAATACTCTCTATTATAAAATAAAACACTGTAATACAAATTAGAGCACATCTCTCTCAGACTAAAAGCTATGTAAATATAAGCCATAATTTTTATTGCATTTAACTGTTAAAAATTCCTAAAACATGAGTAGGCATGGCAACTTTTGAAGTTGGAAGTTTGATGTTTCTTTTTTTTTAATATAATTTTATTTATTTTAATTGGAGGCTAATTACTTTACAATATTGTATTGGTTTTAATTAATATGAGGGAAGATTGTCCAGTGGTATAGGGAGCCTCAAAGTATCAAGTTTCATGCTCTAAACCATGGAAATTTGATGAAAAATATTGAGCAAAGTAAACAGATTAAACTATTATAAAGTTTAGGGTAGAAATGGCAGATGAGCAATAGTAAAGAAAATAACAAAAAGGCAGTTCAAGTAGTCCCAGTGAGAGACAACCAAGGCCAGTCACAGACAGAAAGAAAAGACTAATTTTTAAAAAGGACTTATAAATGATACAGCTAATAAGGTCTGGAATGTGTACTGCATAGTGACTATAATTAACAATACTGTATTATATTCTTAAAAGTTTCAAGATAGAAGATCTTAAAAGTTATCACCACACACACACACAAATGGCAAATATATGAGTGGATGAAAGTGTTCACTAACTTAATTGTGATAAGTAAAGTGTTAGTGACACAGTCATGTCTTACTCTTTTTGACCCCATAGACTCTAGCCTGCCAGGCCCCTCTGTCCATGGAATTCCCCAGGCAAGAATCCTGGGGTGGGTTCCCATTTCCTTCTCCAGGGGATCTTCCTAACCCAGGGATTGAACCCAGGTCTGCTGCATTGCAGGCAGATTCTTCACCATCTGCACCACCAGGGAAGCCCTACATTATAATATTATACAATAAGTGTACAAAATTCTCACATTCTGCATCTTATAGTTACATATGTTGTATGTCAATAATATCTCAATAAAACTGGAGAAAAATTCAATGAAAAACTGAAGAATTTAATAATATCTCCAGAAAACTGGAGAATTTAATGACCAGATGTGTCTCCTGAGCATGAGATGGGAAATATCTACAGTGACTATTATTAAGTCCTCATTTATAGAGTCTTAGATGGCAACCCATGTCAGTGTTCTTGCCTGGAGAATCCCAGGGACAGGGGAGCCTGGTGGGCTGCATTCCATGGGGTCGCTAAGAGTCGGACACAACTGAGCGACTTCACTCTCACTTTTCATGCATTGGAGAAGGAAATGGCAACCCACTCCAGTGTTCTTGCCCGGAGAAATCCAAGGACGGGGGAGTCTGGTGGGCTGCTGTCTATGAGGTCACACAGAGTCTGACATGACTGAAGCGACTTAGCAGCAGCAGCAGCAGTATGAATGGAAGATGCATTTCTGCTGCATCTATTGAGAAAATTAGATTTTTCTCTTCTGGTCTACTATTGCAGTAAATTATCAGTATGTTGATCGATTCAATGATAAACCCAGCCTCCCCTCCTGCTCTCTATGTGTCTTCATTTGGCTGGGCCTCCGGATCTATAGGTGTGTGTTATTCACCTAGTCGTGTCCCACTCTGCAAGGCTATGGAGTGTAGCCCGCCAGGCTCCTCTGTCCATGGAATTCCCCAGGCAAGAATACTGGAGTGGGTTGCCATTCCCTTCTCCAGAAAATCTTCCTGACCTAGAGATGGGACATGGGTCACCTGCATTGCAGGCAGATTCTTTACTGTCTGAATCACCAGGGAAGTCCCTGATCTGTATACTTCATAATGAAATTGTTATTATAAAAATTCTTTGAGACATTCTAGCAAATTATCAGACCTGGGAGGGTTTGTGGAAACTCCTGGATTTATAACCAGTCAGTCAGAAGTGTGGGTTTGGGAAACCTGGTGTGACCAACACTCTCAAGTCAGTCCCCAGTAAGGGTCCTCTTGCCTGGTGTCACTTACGCCATAGAATAAGACTGATTGAGTTCAGTTCAGAATCAAAGGTAAGCTTAATCAATGAGTGGAAGGGACTTCCCTAGTGGCTCAGTGGCTAAGACTCCACGCTCGGGTCCTGAGTTGGGTCGCTGATGAAGGAACTAAGTCCCACACATCACAACTAAGATTTCGCAAGCTCAACTAAAGATTCTGCATGCTATGTAATGAAGATGGAAGATCCTGCATGCGGTAACTAAGACCCAGTGCAGATTAGTAAATAAATCAAATAAAGTTGTTTTTTTTCTTTTTTTTTAATTTAAATTTATTTATTTTAATTAGAGGGTAATTACTTTACAATATTGTATAGGTTTTGCCATACATCAACATGAATCTGCCACGGGTGTACACGTGTTCCCAATTCTGAACCCCCCTCCCACCTCCCTCCCCATATCATCCCTCTGGGTCATCCCAGTGTACCAGCCCCAAGCATCCTGTATCCTGCATCAAACCTAGACTGGCAATTCGTTTCTTGTATGATATTATACTTGTTTCAATGCAATTCTCCAAATCTTTTTTTTTTTTTTTTTAATGGAGATGTGCAACTTTGTGCTTTAGACACTCGCTGTGCCCAAAGGCTGTGGGCAAGGCTGCCTTGCAGGGATCTCCTCCAGGAGGGAGGGGCGGGGCTCTTCAGGGTCTGGGCACAGGCGCACTGGTCAAACGCGGGCAGACTGCTAAGGCAGACGCATCTCTGCAGTCCGCGCACCCATGCTATCTTGAACCAGGAGAAGAACAGAGCTTCTGCACATGCCACCAAGTTAGGGTGTCCTGCACCGAGATTCAGAGCTGGGAACTCTAATCCGTTGTGTCGGAACAAGATCCCTGCAAACGGCTCCTTACAGGCAAGTGAAACCAGATGAAGCACAAACGAAAAGGTTAGACCTTATCACCTGGATGCCATCTTGTTTTCCCCCAGGAACCCCAGTGGTCTTTGTCTTTGACACTGGGACCTCCCAAAGTATTGCCAGAGCCTGCAATCAAGGTAGTCTTGTTGATGACTCTGTTCTTTAAACCTGCAGCTCCTGCTCCTGCTCAATTGCCCTCTCGTGTCGTACTCTGCAATCCTGTGGACTGTAGCTCGCCAGACTTCTCTGTCCGTGGAATTTTCCAGACAAGAATACTGGAGTGAGTAGCCATTTCCTCCTCCAGGGGATCTTCCATCCTAGGATGGAACCCGAGTCTCCTGCATCTGCTGCATTGGAAGGCAGATTCTTTACCACTGAGCCACATTTCTTTGCATTGATCACTGAAGAAGGCTTTCTTAGCTCTTCTTGCTATTCTTTGGAACTCTGCATTCAGATGCTTATATCTTTCCTTTTCTCCTTTGCTTTCACTTCTCTTCTTTTCACAGCTATTTGTAAGGCCTCCCCAGACAGCCATTTTGCTTTTTTGCATTTCTTTTCCATGGGGATGGTCTTGATCCCTGTCTCCTGTACTATGTCACGGACCTCATTCCATAGTTCATCAGGCACTCTATCTAACAGATCTAGGCCCTTAAATCTATTTCTCACTTCCACTGTATAATCATAAGGGATTTGATTTAGGTCATACCTGAATGGTCTAGTGGTTTTCCCTACTTTCTTCAATTTAAGTCTGAATTTGGCAATAAGGAGTTCGTGGTCTGAGCCACAGTCAGCTCCTGGTCTTGTTTTTGTTGACTGTATAGAGCTTCTCCATCTTTGGCTGCAAAGAATATAATCAGTCTGATTTCGGTGTTGACCATCTGGTGATGTCCATGTATAGAGTCTTCTCATGTGTTGTTGGAAGAGGGTGTTTGCTATGACCAGTGCATTTTCTTGGCAAAACTCTATTAGTCTTTGCCCTTCTTCATTCCATACTCCAAGGCCAAATTTGCCTGTTACTCCAGGTGTTTCTTGACTTCCTACTTTTGCATTCCAGTCCCCTATAATGAAAAGGACATCTTTTTTGGGTGTTAGTTCTAAAAGGTCTTGTAGGTCTTCATAGAACTGTTCAACTTCAGCTTCTTCAGCATTACTGGTTGGGGCATAGACTTGGATTACTGTGATATTGAATGGGTTGCCTTGGAAACGAACAGAGATCATTCTGTCATTTGTGAGATTGCATCCAAGTCCTGCATTTCAGACTCTTTTGTTGACCATGATGGCTATTCCATTTCTTCTGAGGGATTCCTGCCTGCAGTAGTAGATATAATGGTCATCTGAGTTAAATTCACCCATTCTAGTCCATTTTAGTTAGCTGATTCCTAGAATGTCGACATTCACTCTTACCATCTCTTGTTTGACCACTTCCAATTTGCCTTGATTCATGGACCTGACATTCCAGGTTCCTATGAAATATTGCTCTTTACAGCATCGGACCTTGCTTCTATCACCAATCACATCCACAGCTGGGTATTGTTTTTGCTTTGGCTCCATCCCTTCATTCTCTCTGGAGTTATTTCTCCACTGATCTCCAGTAGCATATTGGGCACCTACTGACCTGGGGAGTCCCTCTTTCAGTATCCTATCATTTTGCCTTTTCATACTGTTCATGGGGTTCTCAAGGCAAGAATACTGAAGTGGTTTGCCATTCCCTTCTCCAGTGGACCACATTCTGTCAGATCTCTCCACCATGACCTGCCCATCTTGGGTTGCCCCATGGGCATGGCTTAGTTTCTTAGTTAGACAAGGCTGTGGTCCTAGTGTGATTAGATTGACTAGTTTTCTGTGAGTATGGTTTCAGTGTGTCGGCCCTCTGATGCCCTCTTGCAACACCTACTGTCTTACTTGGGTTTCTCTTACCTTGGGAATGGGATATCTCTTCACGGCTGCTCCAGCAAAGTGCAGCCATTGCTCCTTACCGTGGGCGAGGGTTATCTCCTCACCACCACCCTTCCTGACCTTCAACGTGGGATAGAGCCTCTAGGCCCTCCTGCGCTGGTGCAGCCAGGGCTGCTTGGGCTTGGGGTTGCTCCTCCCAGCCGCTGCCCCTGGCCTCGGGCGTGGGGGCATGGGGTAGCTCCTCCCAGCTGCCGACCAGGAAAACAACAGAATGGGAAAGACTAGAGATCTCTTCAAGAAAATTAGACATAGCAAGGGAACATTTCATGCAAAGATTGGCTTGATAAAGGACAGAAATGGTATGGACCTAATAGAAGCAGAAGATATTAAGAAGAGGTGGCAAGAATACACAGAAGAACTGTACAAAAAAGATCTTCACAACCAAGATAATCACGATGGTGTGATCACTGACCTAGAGCCAGACATCCTGGAATGTGAAGTCAAGTGGGCCTTAGAAAGCATCACTGTGAACAAAGCTAGTGGAGGTGATGGAATTCCAGTTGAGCTGTTTCAAATCCTGAAAGATGGTGCTGTGAAAGTGCTGTACTCAATATGCCAGCACATTTGGAAAACTCAGCAGTGGCCACAGGACTGGAAAAGGTCAGTTATCATTCCAATCCCAAAGAAAGGCAGTGCCAAAGAATGCTCAAACTACCGCACAATTGCACTCATCTCACACACTAGTAAAGTAATGCTCAAAATTCTCCAATCCAGGCTTCAGCAATATGTGAACCATGAACTTCCTGATTTTAGGAAGTTGGTTTTAGAAAAGTTCAAAAACCAACTTAAAACCCACTTAAAATTTCAAGCTGGTTTTAGAAAAGGCAGAGGAACCAGAGATCAAATTGCCAACATCCTCTGGATCATCAAAAAAGCAAGAGAGTTCCAGAAAAACCTCTGCTTCTGCTTTATTGACTATGCCAAATCCTTTGACTGTGTGGATCACAATAAACTGTGGAAAATTCTGAAAGAGATGGGAATACCAGACCACCTGATCTGCCTCTTAAGAAATCTGTATGCAGGTCAGGAAGCAACAGTTAGAACTGGACATGGAACAATAGACTGGTTCCAAATAGGAAAAGGAGTACGTCAAGGCTGTATATTGTCACCCTGTTTATTTAACTTATATGCAGAGTACATCATGAGAAACCCTGGGCTGGAAAAAGCACAAGCTGGAATCAAGATTGCCGGGAGAAATATCAATCACCTCAGATATGTAGATGACACCACCCTTATGGCAGAAAGTGAAGAGGAACTCAGAAGCCTCTTGATCAAAGTGAAAGTGGAGAGTGAAAAAGTTGGCTTATAACTCAACATTCAGAAAACGAAGATCATGGCATCCAGTCCCATCACTTCATGGGAAATAAATGGGGAAACAGTGGAAACAGTGTCAGACTTTATTTTTCTGGGCTCCAAAATCACTGCAGATGGTGACTGCAGCCATGAAATTAAAAGACGCTTACTCCTTGAAAGGAAAGTTATGACCAACCTAGATAGCATATTCAAAAGCAGAGACGTTACTTTGCCAACAAAGTTTCGTTTAGTCAAGGCTATGGTTTTTCCTGTGGTCATGTATGGATGTGAGAGTTGGACTGTGAAGAAGGCTGAGCGCTGAAGAATTGATGCTTTTGAACTGTGGTGTTGGAGAAGACTCTTGAGAGTCCCTTGGACTGCAAGGAGATCCAACCAGTCCATTCTGAAGGAGATCAGCCCTGGGATTTCTTTGGAAGGAATGATGCTAAAGCTGAAACTCCAGTACTTTGGCCACCTCATGCGAAGAGTTGACTCATTGGAAAAGACTCTGATGCTGGGCGGGATTGGGGGCAGGAGGAGAAGGGGACGACAGAGGATGAGATGGCTGGAAGGCATCACTGACTCGATGGACGTGAGTCTGGGTGAACTCCGGGAGTTGGTGATGGACAGGAGGCCTGGCGTGCTGCCATTCATGGGGTTGCAAAGATTCGGCACAACTAAGTGACTGAACTGAATTGAACTGAGCCACATAGGAAAGTGAAAGTGAAGTCGCTCAGTCATGTCTGACTCTTTGCGACCCCATGGACTGTAGCATACAAGGCTCCTCCGTCCATGGGATTTTCCGGGTACTAGAGCAGATTGCTATTTCCTTCTCCAGAGGATCTTCCCGACCCAGGGATTGAACCTGGGTCTCCTGCATTGTAGGCAGACACTTTACCATATGAACCACCAGGGAAGCCACTTAGGAAGTCTGTGCTAATTCTGAGTGGTAAGCACTGCAACTGAAATGCAGTATACCCCTGGGTTTTACAAGAAGATGATACAGGATTCTTGTTTAGATATATTAATCTATGGATTTAATTATCTAATGTTTGATGTTAGAGATTTGCATCTATATTTACGAGTGAAAGTGACATTATTTAAGTTTCCTGAAATATTCTTGCCAGTGTTTTTTCAATATTGTAGTAGTGTCATACAACTGTGTGCAGAAGGGTGTGTAATTTCTACTTTTATTTCCTGAAATAGTTTGAGAAGATGGAATTATTTCCTTCTTTGAATATTTGGCAGAATCCATTAAAGAAACCATTTGCAATTGGAGTTTCTTTGTGGAAAGGTTTTTGATTAATGGTTTAATTTCTTAGCATCTGTGTATTTATTAATACTATTTAGCTTTTCCTTCTAGAATCACTTTTGGATGAATCTGTTTTTCCACAAATGTATCTGCTTTATCTAAAGGTGTAAACTTGTTACTGCAAGTTGTTTACATAATGCTATTAATATTTCTTTGTATCTATAGGATTGGGCAAAATGTCTTCACTTTGTTTTTGATGCTATTTACTTGGGCCTCTGGGCTTCCCTGTTGGCTCAGTGGTAAAGAATCCGCCTACCAATGCAGAAGATGTGGGTTTGACCCCTGGGTCAGGAAGATACCCTGGAGAAGGAAATGGCAACCCACTCGAGTACTCTTGCCTGGAGAATTCCATGGACACAGGGACTTGGCGGGTTATAGTCCCTGGGATTCCAAAGAGTGAGACACGATTTAGCAGCTAAACAGCAACAACTTGGGCCTCCTCTCTTTTGTCATAATTAAACTAATCTAAGGGGTCATCAATTTTAGCAGTTCAATTCAGTCACTCAGTAGTGTCTGACTCTTTGTGACCCCATGGACCACAGCACGCCAGGCTTCCCTGTCCATTGCCAACTCCTGGAGTTTACCCAAACTCATCTCCATTAAGTCAGTGATGCCATCCAACCATCTCATCCTCTGTCATCCCCTTCTCCTCCTGCCTTCAGTCTTTCCCAGCATCAGGATCTTTTCAAATAAGTCAGTTCTTCCCATCAGGTGGCCAAAGTATTGGAGTTTCAGCTTCAGCATCAGTCCTTCCAATGAACACCCAGGACTGATCTCCTTTAGAATGGACTGGTTGGATCTCCTTGCAGTCCAAGGGACTCCCAAGAGTCTTCTCCAACACTGCAGTTCAAAAGCATCAATTCTTTGGCACTCAGCTTTCTTTATAGTCCAACTCTCACATCCATACATGACTACTGGAAAAACCATACCCTTGACTAGATGGACCTTTGTTGGCAAAGTAATATCTCTGCTTTTTAATATGTTGTCTAGGTTGCTCATAACTTTCCTTCCCAAGGAGTAAGTGTCTTTTAATTTCATGGCTGCAATCACCATCTGCAGTGATTTTGGAGCCCAGAAAAATAAAGTCTGACACTGTTTCCACTGTTTCCCCATCTATTTTCCATGAAGTGATGGGATCAGATGGCATGATCTTAGTTTTCTGAATGTTGAGCTTTAAGCTAACTTTTTCACTCTCCTCTTTCACTTTCATCAAGAGGCTCTTTAGTTCTTTGCTTTCTGCCATAAGGGTGGGGTCATCTGCATATCTGAGGTTATTGATATTTCTCCTAGCAATCTTGATTCCAGCTTGTGCTTCATTCAGCTCAGCATTTCTCATGATGTACTCTGCATATAAGTTAAATAAGCAGGATGACACTAAGGGGTCATCAATTTAACAGTAGTTTTTGACAAAAAACAATTTGGGCTTTTTAAATGCTCTTTATTGAACATTTTCTATTGTATTAATTTCTGTTTCTATTTTTTATTTTCCCTGTTTTGTTTCTCCTGTATAATATAGATATTTAGCTCATTAGTCTCTTTCTTTCTCCTACATGTAATTTTTTTTTTCCTCTGTGTGGAACTTTAGCTGCATTCTATAATGCAAAGTTTAATATGAGCTAAAGTTTTTATTATTGTTATAATTTAGCTGATGTTTTCCTATTTTATTCTCTGACACAAGGATTACTTAGAAGTTAAATTCTTAATTTTCAAATAAAAGGACATTTTCCCAAATATCTTTTTTCCCATTTAATTTAGCTTAATTGTTATTATTTTTATCCTTAGCTATTTAATAAAATTTGATTTATGGCCCATAAAAAGGTCAATATTCATAATTGTTCCAATAGTACTTAAAAAGACTGTATATTCCCCGGCTACTAAATACAGCAAAATATGTTTTTTTTCTATTTTCCCTACTATTTATTGAAAAAGTATTTTAAAATTTTGCTATGATTAATGATTTGTCTATTTCTCCTTGTATTTCTTTCATATTTTATTTCACAAATTTTCACAATCAGTATTTATTTTATCTTAATAAATTTTACATTAATCAAAACATTTTTATCTTAGGGTCAGTTTAGTTCTGATATTAGTAAAACCAAATCAGTTTTATTTGATGTGAGTTCTTTGTTCTTTTCCTTTCACTCTTTGTGTGTCTACGTTTTAAATGTGACTCTTGTGAACACCATGCAGTCTTTTTTTAATCTAATGCGGTCTTTATTTTTTAAGTAGACATTGTGCTGTTGTTGCTGTGCTCACTCAGTTGTGTCTGACTCTTTTGCGACCCTATGGACAGACTATAGCCTACCAGGCTCCTCTCTCCGTGGGATTCTCCAGGCAAGAATACTGGAGTAGGTTGCCATTTCCTCCTCCAGGGAATCTTCCCAACCCAGGGATTGAACCCATGTCTCCTGCATTGTCTAGTGGATTCTTTACCACTGAATAACTCGGGAAGCCCATTTCCTTCTGTACCCTAAAGATATTTTAAAGCTTACCATTTTTTTTCTTTAAATCTTGTAAATACAGTTTTTAAATGAGATCATTGTAAGTATTTTTTTCCTTTGATTCCCTTCCAAATGTCTTCTTTGGTACCTACTTAGTTTTATTTTCCCATTATTACTGCACTCATGAAATCCCTTGAAGATCTATTAATACAATACAGATAGAGTCTTACTCTCGAGGATTTGCATTTGCTTCTGTTGGGCACCTGAGGGCACTACCAGTCTAGGAGCACCACAAACCAAGATAAAGCTTGGAGTTTCTTGGCCCCACCCCTCCAGCTGATGTCAATAAGGCTGGCTGCAAATCCATGCCCATAGTCATTACTTCTTAGGTTATTAAAAAAAATTTTTTTTCTCATATTCTATTTAGTTTCAAGGTAACCTTTCTAGCAGTCATCTTCAAAAGGGAGTAGTTGTGTTGTTTAGGGTTTTTTTTGTTTGTTTGTTTGTTTGTTTTCACTCATAATGACCCTAAGAACAAAGTCCCCTGGAGGTCTTGCTTAATACGGTAAATTATTACATAAAACTGTCTAACTTGCAGAAATATTGGGCCTTGATTTCTGTTCATCACCAAACATGAGAAGGCCAGGTTAGTGCAGATCAGCATATGTTTTAGGATGCATATTTTCTCTTAGTAAAAATCTCATGTTCTTTACCATATACCTGCTATGACTATGTAAATTTCTTTTCTGTGCATTGTAAGGTGCAGGTGGAAAAAACGGTGCTTTTGAGAGAAAATCTATTTTGGTATCTCAGCAGCTGCCATCTTCACATAGATTATTGCTGTTAGCATTTTGGTTTATGACATAGCGTTGCAAAGTTTCAGACACACAGATATGTTTAGTAGTAGTTGGTGATCAAAGCCAAACATGAGCACTACAAGGCATTTTACTATAGTAGTAGAGCAATGAATTTTAACTCCATGTCAAAGAAACAGTTTTTAAAAGGACAAAAAATTATAAAATTTATTACCTTACTATTTTAAAGAAGAGGGTTACATTTACATGTAAGTTGTGATTCATTAAAAAGTAGTCAGTTTGTGAGAGAGCATCATGCTAGCTGGAGAAAAATGGCTAAGCCACAAGGAATATTATATAATATTAACTCTAGTAAATAAAAAAGTCCTTTGAAGATTAGCCTACTCTCCTAATTTCCTTGATAAAGTTGAAATCTTCAGTTATTTGGGTCTGTGATGGCCAGTGGGCTCTATGAGGCACATTTAATTATTCTATAATATAATGTTGGAACACATTTAATTATTCCTTACTTCTCTGCCCCCTTGATGTGAAGATTTAGTCAAATTATGCATCATGTGTATTTTCTCCACTTAGAAATTGAGTAGGATGTAACACAAGAAGATGTTCTAGAGGGATTCATTATTTAATGTTTCTAAAGTCCTACACAAATGCCAACTCATTAGCGTGTGCATGCTGGCAAGTGGCTAGGGTTTAGAAGATAATGCAAGAGCACACATAAATCAAAATTTCAGCATGAATGACCTTCTTTTTGGGCCAGAGGATGATTAATCACATCACTGACATCGTGTGTGCAGGTTCTTGTTCAATAAGTAACAGTTGACACCCTTAGGTTATGCCTTCAGCCTTCTCCCTTTCCCTTTCACAGCAGTGGTGGGGGCTTGGGAATAGGGCCACCAATTCTGAGCAGAGGTTAAGTGTCTTTCAAATTACAGTCTAGAAAATTCCCCGACGTCTAACTTTTACCCTCCCTTTAAAAAAAAACAAACAGGTGGAATCATCGTGGTGTAGTAAATTGTTTTCAGACTTCAGATGAATTACTTCTAAAGATGATACTCTATAGACATCAGCGGCAGTAAAATAAATGCAGAATCAGGTGATTCTCACTACCACACCAATACCATCCTGTTCTCAGCCACCAGTTTGTCTTACAAGGATTATAGCAACAGCCTTGTTTTTCAGTCAAGATTGTCCAGAGAAACAGAAGCAATAAGGTGTGTGTGTATATACATATATAAAGCATATATATATATGCACATATATAGGTATACATACACAAACACGTGTAAGTATAGTAAGTCCCCTACAGATGAACGTTCAAGTCACGAACTTTCAAAGATTCAGATATGCGTTTGCATGTAAAATCACCTAAGTTAGTTCACATGTTTGGCATACATTTGTCATGCGCATGAATCCTCTACAAGTGATTGTACTTTTGTGTGCTTTATTGTATAGTACTGTACAGCAATACAGTATCTTTATTTGAAGCTCTGGATTTCTAGAAGCAAGCATGAAAAGCAATGGTGATGAAGCTAGTCCTGGTAAGAAGTGCCAAGTGATAAAGACAGAAACAATAGTGAAAATAATTGAGACAGTGGGACCAGGTGATGAGATAGCTTGCCCTCCGGTTGACTCCTATCACTGACAATCCTTCAGCTCTACTATCTCGCACCTGCTCATCCCTCCTCCAGTCAGGAACTCTTCTTTCCTGTTCACTTGATGCCAGCCCTTGAATGCTAGCTGTTGTACTATACTACTGTACTTGTCAAGGTACTGTACTGTAAGATTAAAAATGTTTTCTTTACTTTTTGTATTTCTTTTTATATATTATTTGTGGGAAAAGTATTATAAACCTATTACAGTACAGTATTATATAGCCGATTGTGTTAGTTGGGAACCTAAGCCTAACTTTGTTGGACTTATGAACAAATTGGACTTAAGAATGCCCTCTTAGAAAGGAAATGTTCGTATGTAGGGGACTTGCTGTACATATCATACAGAAATCTACATATCCTATTGATTGTGTTTACCTACAGATATATAGATCTATGGTCTCTGTGTGTGCTCAGTCATGTCTGACTTTTTGCGACCCTCTGGACTGAAGCTCACCAAGCTCCTCTGTCCATGGGATTCTCCAGGCAAGAATACTGGAGTGGGTTGCCATTTCCTCCTCTCTTTACGTCTCTTTACATCTCTCTTTATGTATCCTGCACTGGCAGGCAGATTCTTTCCCACTGCAACACCTGGGAAACTCATAGACACAGACAAGATGAAAAGACTTATTTTAAGGAGTTGGCTCACACAGTTGTGGGATTGGAAAGTTCAAAAATTTGTAGGACAGTCTTGCACACTGTAAACTCAGACAGGAGTTAATGCTGTGGTCTTGAAGTAGAACTTCTACTCTGAAGTGAAGTGAAAGTCGCTCAGTCGTGTCTGTCCATGGAATTCTCCAGGCCAGAATATTGGAATGGGTAACCATTCCCTTCTCCACGGGATCTTCCCAACTCAGGGATGGAACCCAGGTCTACCGCATTGCAGGTAGATTCTTTATCAGCTGAGCCACAAGGGAAGCCCAAGGATACTGGAGTGGGTAGCCTGTCCCTTCTCCAGTGGATCATCCAGACCCAGGAATCGAACTGGGATCTCCTTCACTGCAGGTGGATTTTTTACCAACTGAGCTATCAGGAAATATTCTACTCTAGGAAACTTCAATTTTTGTCCTTAAGACCATGAACTTACTGGATGAGGCCCACCCACATGACTGAGAGTATATATCTCAGTTAGTCAACTGATCATGCATATTATCCACATTGATAAAAATACCTTCACAGTCACCCCGAGATTCATATTTGAATAAGTAACTGGGTGCTACCACCTAGCCAGGTTTACACGTAAAACTGACCAGTGCATGTCCCGACTGGTTCTCTTGCTTCTTCCTATAATTATACTCCCCATAATCTATTTTCAGTGTAGCAGCCACAGAGATTCCTTAAGACATAAGCCATAGCGTATCAGTCTCCATCAAAACGTCTAATAGCTCCTCAAATCACTCTTAGTTAAATCCCGAGACCTTATTAAGGCATCCAAGGACTTGAATGATCTAGTCTTCTATGACCTGTCTTCATCCCCTACTCTTCCCATCTGGGTCACACTGTCCTTACCGTACCAGACACATCCTAATCATAGGGCTTTTGAGCTGTTTCATGTTAACTGCTTGAAATATTCTTCTCCCAGGACACAAACACATATAATTTCTTTCTCCTTCAAACTTTTGCTACAAAGTCATCCTCTCAATGTAGTCAGCCATTGTGTGTGTGTGTGTGTGTGTGTGTGAAGTCACTTCAGTTGTATCCAACTTTGTGCGACCCCATGGACTGTATGTAGCCTGCCAGGCTCCTCTGTCCATGGGATTCTCCAGGCAAGAATACTGGAGTGGATTGCTGTGCCCTCTTCCAGGGGATCTTCCCAACCCAAGGATTGAACCCATGTCTCTTAAGTCTCCTGCATTGGCAGAGATGGTCGTTTACCACTAGATTCACCTGGGAAGCCCCTGTCAACCCTTACCAACTATAAAATTCTTCCTGATACATTCCTTCTCTGACATTTCATATTCTTATATTCTGCTCTACCTTTTTCACCCATAGCCGTTATTACCTTATAACATAATTTGTAATTAACTTTTAAAAATGATTTACTGATCCTCCCTTCCCACCATAATTTAACCACCACAAAGACAATAATCCTGGTTTATCATTTATTAAATTTCTGATTTAATCCCTGTACTTAGATCAATATCTGGCAAATTAAATTATTTAATAAACATTCATTGACTAAAAAAATTTAAGCTAATGCTTTACTAATAAACTTCTGATTATGAACTGTAATATATTTAAAAACAACTTCATTTTGCATTCTCTTCTTTTTATGTCTTTCACCCTGTTGTATAATTTCTCATTTTTATGCAGATAATATAATCCATTTTTTTGCTTTTATAATCTTTCTCCTTTTAAAGGAAGTGATCTAAAGAACCTAATAGTCATGTCATATATATAATAACTAGGTAACTAAAGAGAATAATTAAGATATGTGCAATTAATTAAACTAATTGGATTAAGGCGATTAGGCATCTTACGTGATAGAAAGAGTTTAGGTGGAAAGCTGCCATGAATTAGCTGGGTTAACCACACAGAAGAGACACATATTTTCAAGGCTATAATTTTAGAGAATTTCAGTTTATCTCAAGAATGATAGGGGCTTCCCTGATGACTCAGATGGTAAAGAATTCACATTCAATGCAGGAGATACAGGTTTGATTCCTGGGTCAGGAAGATCCACTGGAGAAGGGAATGGCTACCCACTCCAGTATTCTTGCCTGAAGAATCCCATGAACAGAGGAGCCTGGAGAATGTAGTCCATGGGGTTGCAAAGACTCAGACATGACTGAGAGACTAACACTTTCACTTTTCAAGAATGATATTTAGCCTTATTTTTAGTATATAATGTTTATCAAATTGATTTAAATAGTGATCATAATTTTTACTGACAACTCGTTTTAACTGATAAGCATTAAAATAGCTAAAGGTGAAGTACATAGAAGTTTAGAATTAAAACCTTGGAATAGACTGTGGCCAGATCATGAACTCCTTATTGCCACATTCAGACTGGAATTGAAGAAAGTAGGGAAAAACCACTAGACCATTCAGGTATGACCTAAATCAAATCCCTTATAATTATACAGTGGAAGTGAGAAATAGATTTAAGGGACTAGATCTGATAGACAGAGTGCCTGATGAACTATGGACTGAGGTTCATGACATTGTACAGGAGACAGGGATCAAGACCATCCCCAAGAAAATGAAATGCAAAAAAGCAAAATGGCTGTCTGAGGAGGCCTCACAAATAGCTGTGGAAAGAAGAGACATGAAAAGCAAAGGAGAAAAGGAAAGATATTCCCATTTGAATGTAGAGTCCCAAAGAATAGCAAGGAGAGATAAGAAAGCCTTCCTCAGCAATCAATGCAAAAAAATAGAGGAAAACAACAGAATGGGAAAGACTAGAGATCTCTTCAAGAAAATTAGATGTAGCAAGGGAATATTTCATGCAAAGATGGTCTCGATAAAGGACAGAAATGGTATGGACTTAACAGAAGCAGAAGATATTAAGAAGAGGTGGCAAGAATACACAGAAGAACTGTACAAAAAGGATTTTCACGACCAAGATAATCATGATGGTGTGATCACTGACCTAGAACCAAACATCCTGGAATGTGAAGTCAAATGGGCCTTAGAAAGCATCACTATGAACAAAGCTAGTGGAGGTGATGGAATTCCAGTTGAGCTATTTCAAATCCTAAGAGATGATGCTGTGAAAGTACTGCACTCAATATGCCAGCAAATTTGGAAAACTCAGCAGTGGCCACAGGACTAGAAAAGGTCAGTTTTCATTCCAGTCCCAAAGAAAGGCAATGCCAAAGAATGCTCAAACTACCACACAATTGCACTCATCTCACATGTTATCAAAGTAATGCTCAAAATACTCCAAGCCAGGCTTCAGCAATACGTGAACCGTAAACTTCCAGATGTTCAAGCTGGTTTTAGAAAAGGCAGAGGAACCAGACATCAAATTGCCAACATCCACTGGATCATGGAAAAAGCAAGACAGTTCCAGAAAAACATCTATTTCTGCTTTATTGACTATGCCAAAGCCTTTGACTGTGTGGATCACAATAAACTGTGGAAAATTCTGAAAGAGATGGGAATACCAGAACACCTGACCTGCCTCTTGAGAAACCTATATGCAGGTCAGGAAGCAACAGTTAGAACTGGACGTGGAACAACACACTGGTTCCAAATAGGAAAAGGAGTACGTCAAGGCTGTATATTGTCACCCTGCTTATTTAACTTCTATGCAGAGTACATCATGAGAAACGCTGGACTGGAAGAAGCACAAGCTGGAATCAAGATTGCTGGGAGAGATATCAATAACCTCAGATATGCAGATGACACCACGCTTATGGCAGAAAGTGAAGAGGAACTAAAAAGCCTCTTGATGAAAGTGAAAGAGAAGAGTGAAAAGGTTGACTTAAAGCTCAACATTCAGAAAACGAAGATCATGGCATCTGGTCCCATCACTTCATGGGAAATTTATGGGGAAACAGTGGAAACAGTGGCTGACTTTATTTTGGGGGGCTCCAAAATCACTGCAGATGGTGATTGCAGCCATGAAATTAAAAGATGCTTACTCCTTGGAAGGAAAGTTATGACCAACCTAGATAGCATATTGAAAAGCAGAGACATTACTTTTCCAGCAAAGGTCCCTCTAGTCAAAGCTATGGTTTTTCCAGTAGTCATGTACGATGTGAGAGTTGGACTATAAAGAAAGCTGAGCACCAAAGAATTGATGCTTTTGAACTGTGGTGTTGGAGAAGACTCTTGAGAGTCCCTTGGACTGCAAGGTGATCCAACCAGTCCATTCTAAAGGTGATCAGTCCTAGGTGTTCTTTGGAAAGTATGATGCTAAAGCTGAAACTCCAGTACTTTGGCCACCTCATGTGAAGCATTGACTCATTGGAAAAGACCCTGATGCTGGGCGGGATTGGGGGCAGGAGGAGAAGGGGACGACAGAGGATGAGATGGCTGGATGGCATCACCAGCTCGATTCGACAAGAGTTTGAGTAAACTCCTGGAGTTGGTGATGGACTGGGCAGCCTGGTGTGCTGCAATTCATAGGGTCGCAAAGAGTCAGACACAACTGAGCGACTGAACTGAACTGATAGACCTAACACCTTTTCTTTTCTTCTTTGTACTTTATTGTGTATTTTTGCCCCATACTTTTTTTATTCACAGAGATGTTCAACGAAAAGTAGAAAAAAAATAAACCCATTTGAGGGATTTTATATCAGATTTCAATCTCAAATTTTTCTTTGTCCTTAAAGAGATGCACTTGGAAAATGCCTTCCAGCTCTAGATTTTATAAAAGGTGACCCTTCCTGGATTCTACATGTAGTTTCTATAGTTGGTCTAACCATCAGAGAATTTATGATATCCTTGGTCTTGCAAAAATCCTTTCTGTCTGTATTTCTCTAATCAAAGTTATGAAGACATGTATCTGCTGTGGAGAAGATAAGTAACATCTAGGAGATAGTATTTCCTTCTACTTACAGGTGCGTTCCTGTCTCCATATTTTTAATTATATTGCACAGAAAAATAAGCTGCTGATGTAAAAAGTATAGCAATGAGAACTGGGTGAACAAAACCTCTGGCATTTGTATCTCTTTATCCTCATGTTGAGTCACTCTCCAGTGGAGACCTGATTCAGATTTATAAATGTGGCAAGCTTTTCCCCAGCTCAGTGTCTCTGGACACAACACTTTTCCTGAAACAGTCTTCTTCATCTGGCTAAGATAATCTGACTTTAACATAGATTTCAGCTTCTCAGGGAAGCCTTTTGGGATCCCTCTGCTTAGTGTAAATTTCTTATTTCGTTTTCCTCTAAAAAGTTTAGAGACTATTTCCTAAAGACATTTCCTCCTTCTTATAATTACCCTAACTATGCAATACACTTGTTTGTGTAAAAAAATACCTGGCTTACTTTGGACATTAATTGAAACAGCTCCTATGACTGAAAAATGTAAAATAGTCTTGAAAACTAAAATATTATAATGTCTTTGATGTTAGAGAAAGGCTTTCATAGAGAGGGCAGGGCTCAGAACTTTATAATAATATATAATTGGTTTGTGCAGAAACAATCTATCTAGGGAATGCAAGGAGACACTTGTATTCTCAAGCAGTAACATCTTTTTCCTAGGACTGACTTTGGAGCCATGTGAAGAGACGCTGGATCCCATAATTGCATGAGTGGTGCCCTATGAGCAGATTTCTATTGACCAGTGAAAAGCTGTTTCATTTGTGGATGGCACTTCCAAGGTGAAAAACAGCATCCTATTTGGAATACTGTGACATTAAGACAAGCAGGTGCAAAGACTGAAGAAAGTAATGAAAAAAATCACTTCAGTGGTTTTGCATGCTGTTTCCCTTGTAGTGATGGGAAAATTGAATAGTACTAAAAGCCCACCATATTTAGATTTTTACTGACTCATGAGTGGTAGCAAATGGTTTGGGCATATGTCAGGAAGATGGGCTATGGGAACCTGCACTATTAAAGTGATGTCTATATAGGGTGTGGCCCTGTGGAAATTACTATGGGAATTTAAGGTGCATGTTAAAGTAGGAGGCATTGGGGAAGTATTATGGAAGTGACACATGGAAAACAATGAAAAGGATATTAAACGCAAAAAGAAGAGTAAGTTAAAAATCCCTACGACACTCTGTATAATAGGCTCCAGTTTCATCCACCTCATTAGAACTGATTCAAATGTATTCTTTTTAATGGCTGAGTATACTAACACATATATATATGGAATTTAGAAAGATGGTAACAATAACCCTGTATACAAGACAGCAAAAGAGACACTGATGTATAGAACAGTCTTTTGGACTCTGTGGGAGAGGGAGAGGGTGACATGATTTGGGAGAATGGCATTGAAACATGTATAATATCATATATGAAATGAGTTGCCAGTCCAGGTTCAATGCACGATACTGGATGCTTGGGGCTGGTGCACTGGGACAACCCAGAGGGATGGTATGGGGAGGGAGGAGGGAGGAGGGTTCAGGATGGGGAACACATGTATACCTGTGGCGGATTCATGTTGATATATGGCAAAACCAATACAATATTGTAAAATTAAAAAAAAAAAATCCCTACGACAAGACATGATCAAGGAAGACTGGTTAGGGTATAGCCAGTCCATGATCAAAGAAAGCAGTTTGCTCTGAAATCAGTTTTAAAGAGGTCCTAGTAAACAGATCATTCGTAATCCATGTTAACAGATTGGTATTTCATCCTATACAAGCCGGAAGTCATTAGAAAGTTTTGAGCACAGAAGTAAGGTGATTTATATTTTTAAAGAATTTCTATACTTGCTGTGTAGAACATAGACTGTGGAGGGTTGTGGCAAGTCGAGTGATGTTCACAAATATTTAATGTGCCCTGTAGATTTCTTAGCCTTTGAAAGGTTTGGGAGTTCCAAATACCACCCTCAGGTTCAATAATCTGCTGAAAGGACTAGTAGAACCAACTTAAAGTTGCTATCCTCATGGTTATAGTTTCCTTTAATGAAAGGATGCACACTGAAATCAGACAGTCATGGAGCATCAGAGCATGAGGCAGGCTCTAGGGGAGCCCCACACGTAGATCTTCCTGCTGTTCTTTACAGTGGGGTCCTGGGTAGCAGCAGCAGCAGCCTGGGTAACACTAACTTTTTCCCAGAATCGTGAGTGACAATAAGCATAGTGTATTGCCAACCAAAGAAGCGTACCTGAGTTTTAGGAGGCACAATTTGACCTATGACATAGGGTCTTTGTTTTGTTCATTGCCCAATTCAAAACTAAAATATAAATCCTGACAAATAACAGCTGCACATTAATATTTGTTGAATGAATGAATGAATAGATGAATGAATTCAACATGCCAAGCATAAAAAGTTGCTGGAGGTGGAGGTTTAAGACACAGTTCCCATCATCAACACTCTCACATTCTAGTGGAAGAACCAATTAAGTAAACATTATATAATGATTGTTAAGCCAAAGGCATGCACTGAGTTCCATGTAGAAACCTAACCTTGATCATGAAGATCAGGGAATGCTTTGTAGAGAAGATAATGCCTTGTGTTGAGAGTCAAATGTTGAAGTTGATCCTGGAAGACAGAATATTCCATGCATAAGGAATAGTACATGTGAATAAAACAGACAAGAGAAAGTGTGTTACATTTGAGGAGCTGCAAGTAGTTTTGTATGGAATCAATAAGGATAAAGAAAAAGGTAAGTCTGTGAGGGACAAGAAGGCAGATCATGAAGGATATAGCATAAACTAGGGTTCCGATTTTATCTTTAACATAATAGAAAACCATTGATACCTTTTAAAGTAGATGAGTGACGTACTCAAGTTTGACATTTTAGAAAGGTCATTGGCAAGAGTGTAAAGAATGAATTAGAAATAAGTAAGCAAGACCAAGAAAGGTAAACTTTTGATGTATAGTCAAATGAAATAATCAATAATCAAAAGGATAAGTACTGAGAACCTCAACTTAAAGGGCGACAGGATGGTGAGGGATAGTGAATGGAATTGACAGCTGTGTCAGATGATAAACGAATAGGTCAAGGTGACTGATTTGATGTGGAGTATGAAGAAGGACTCCAGGATGGCATCTACGTGGCTGATGTTGGCGGTAGATAAATGGGGGTACCATTCACTGAAATAATCCGTCTTTAATAGCAGAGCTCACGTGGGAGAGAAGCAGGGGCTTTAGTGGGTAAAAGAGTCAAGGAAGAATCATTATTGGGCATCCTATGTTAGAGCATCTGAGAGTAATACTGTCAATACAAAATTTGGGAATTTAGGAGAATTCTGGTTGAAAATCATGAGTACATTTTGAATATCTAGTGTGCATCAGATATTTTCAGGCCATGGGAAAACTAAAACTCCACCTTTTAGAGGTTACATTTTAGAAAGGAAGCTTAAGTGTGATGGTTGTTCAGGCAGTGCATTTATTCCTTTTTTTTTTTTTGCAGCTAATTTAGTGCATTAATTATATTTTTCTTTGACAGCTTTACATTTTTGTTATTACTGTAGATGCCCACAGCATCATAATTTCAGAAATGTAAGTTCCTGGATTTAAAAATCTTAGCCTTGAAATATTTTCTGTCTTTTGGAATGGATGTGTAGAAGTTAAATCACACACACAGACATACAGACAGAATGAACTAACCTCAAAAGACCTAGCTGTTCATTTATGCCACCTTAGCAAAGTGGATTACTGAGTGATATAGTTGGTAATGACAGTGTCATGCCAACTGCTGAAACAAGTTAACTGGACATGTTTCCAGTTCATCACCATAGTTTGATAGTTTGACAAAATGTCAATTGTGCTGTGTAGAATGTTTTATACACCTTTTTCTTAACAAGAAAAGGAAGAACAATGGTTGAGATGTCTACCACTTTAGAAAGTTCTCCATCTTATCACTAAAGGTAGACACGTTCTAATAGACAATATTCCTAAAATGTTAAGATTCACTAGCCCGGATGTCTTGGAATCTCAAACTCTCCGTCTCTATTTTAAATTTTTATTGTACATTTCAAATTATCTTCTAGCACCACAGTCGCAAATAGATGGCCACATATCTTGAAAAAATTACAAATAATATAAGGGGAGGGCCACTAGGTCAAAAGATATTTTTCTGGAGATTCTTGCATTATACCAAGTGATGCCTTAGAAAAAAACAAAGCTGTTTAAAAAGACAGCAGCTGCTATAATGCTGCTTCATTACAGACCCACTGGAGCAGAAGCAATGCATCCATTTTGTTTTTTCTCCATTGACAATATCAATGAAGCATTAATGGAATTCTTACAGTCTACTGGTAAAGTATAAATTTAGTCTGAATAAATCTTATATTGACTATAATACTCTTTTTTAAACTAGAAAAGAAACTCACTGGCTTATTTTTAATATAAAAAAGTTATGTGGGAGATATAGCTTTAGGTTCTCAATAAATAAGTAGTAAATAGTTTTGTTTTTTGGGTTTTTTTTTTTTACCATTAGGACAACAGGTAGAATTTAAGTCTAAATTAAAACTCTCATTTCAAGCTTATTTCACTGAAATGTCACTTATTATTTTCCCAATTAATAAAGTTCAGATGCATTGATTATCATTTCTTCTTTGATTTCATGTATTCAATACTCCTTTAACAGACAAAGTCTAGTTTCTGTTTATTGTTTTGTTTCATTAACAGGATAGGTTGTGCTTTCAAAACAAAAATTATACAAATTACTTAACATTTTTCTTCATTTTAAAAATGAAGTCCGAACTATGATTCTAGGGTTGTCCATTATACAAAACTTTAGGGGCTAAAAAGGGACCCAGATGTTTAAGTGGATTTGCAAATGGCAAAATGCTGCTTGTTGGATCTGCCTGTAAACCTATTTGCAAATGCAAATCCTCTTTCCAAACAGATCAGAGTTTTTTTAGGTCCACAAAAATCCTTGAGCAAAGCAAAATGCTGATGGAATGTACATGTGGCACTTCTATGGATTTCTATGCAAATGCTTTTGCATCTTCCTTGTGTAACTTTCAGAGCATGGCAGGAGAAGATAGAATGCAATGACACTTATTTTTCAGGGGTTCTGAAGGTATCCTGCTGCAATTTAGGGGACAGACAGTGTTGCGGTGAGTTCAAATATCTCCTTTTTTCTTCATCTTTACAAGAAGTGACTCAGAGCATACTCTACTTCAGCTGTGTTCCCTTCATGCACTAACTTTATTTTACAAAGCAGTTTTCATTTGTCCACACCTATTGGGAGTCCTTCTCTTGCATTCCTTCCCTTTTCAGCACAGGTCCTTCTAGCAGATCTGTGTCCTGAGTTCAGACCACGAGGGTAGCTCTCCACTAATGCTTGTCAGTTCAGGTCAGTTAACTCATTCAAATTTTTACTTTCCCCTACCCTATGATAATAACAGCAAGCAATTTATAGCACTGTTCACATACTCATTTAATCTTCACTACTACTCCATCATATGCACACAGTTTCCCTTCTGTTGCTTCCTAATCTAACAAATCAATTTACACTTAAAGTTTAATGGTGGAAAGAAAGTAAAGCTGGCTTTTTCTACCTCAAATCTGCCATCTTCTTTCCTTACATTTTATGTTGCCATAGCCTTCTAACCAATATTTACCACACTCCAGATTTGTCTTCTGGAAATCTGTTCCTCTGCATTTTTGCTAAAATGACTGATCTGAACTACAGACCTAACCTTGTCATTATACTGCTTTAATATTACCCTACCACCTATGGAATAAAGGCCTATACTTAGAATAGAATATAAAGTCTACTTCACCCATCTCCTTTACTTCCTTTTTCTACTACTTTATTCTTTAGAAATTAATTACTTGTTAAAATTCAATCCCTCAGATACAATATTACTTCATGCCTTTTATGATTTTTTTTATTTAAGTATTGATTTATAATGTGTTAGATTCAGGCTTACAGCAAAGTGATTCAGTTACACATATATACATATGTGTGTGTGCTCTTTTTTAGACTCTGTTCCCTTATAAGTTATTACAAATTACCGTGTATAGTACCCAGTGCTACACAATAGGTCCTTGTTGTATCTATTTTATACATAGCAGTGTGTCCATGTTAATCACAAACTTCTCTAATTTATCCCTCCTCTTCTTTCCCCTTTGGTAATTATAAGTTTGTTTTCTGTGTCTATGGGTCTACTTATTTGGTATGTGAGTTTGTCTCTATTTTTTTAGATTATACATATAAGCAACATATAATGTTTGTCTGTCTCTGTGTGGCTTATTTATTTAGTATGATAAACTTTGGGTCTATCCTTATTGCTGCAGATGGCATTATTTCATGCTTTTTAATGGCTGAGTAATGTTTCTTTGGATGTATACCACATCTTTATCCATTCATCTGCTGATGGGCATTTAGAGTACTTCCATGTCTTGGTTATTGTAAGTAGTGCTGAAGTGAACATTGAGTGCATGTATCTTTTCAATGCCCAGGAGTGGAATTGTCCGGTCATAAGGTAGGCAGCTCTATTTTTAGTTTTTTAAGGAAACTCCATACTGCTCTCCATAGTGGCTATACCAATTAAGTTCTAGCCACAATAGTCAGAGAACAAAAAGAAATAAAAGGAATCCAAATTCAAAAACAAGAAGTAAAATTGTCAATGTTTGCAGATGACATGATACCATACATATAAATTCCTAATGATGTTATCACAAAATTACTAGAGCTCATCAATAACTTCAGTAAAGTTTCAGGATACAAAATTAATACACTGAAATCTATTTTATTTCTATACACTAACAATGAAAGAGAAATTAAGGAAGCCATCCCATTTACCATTGCATCAAAAAGAATAAAATACGTATGAATAAACCCACCTATGGAGACAGAAGACCTTACTTCAAAAACTATAAGATGCTGATAAAAGAAATCAAAGATGATGCAAATGAATGGAAAGATATACATGCTCTTGGATTACAAGAATCAATATTGTCAAAATGGTTGGACTACCCAAGGCAATCTACAGATTCACAGATTCAATACAATCCTTGTCAAATTACCAATAGCATTTTTCACAGAAATCGAACAAAAAACTTTAGAATTTGTACGGAAATGCTGAAGACTCCATATAGCCAAAGCAATCTTGAGAAAGGAAAACAAAGTTGGAAGAATCAGGTTCCCTCACTTCAGACGATATTACAAAGCTACAATAATCAAAACGATTTGGTAATCAAAAAATAATGTATAGATCAATGGAACAGGGTAGGAAGTTATGAAAGAAAACCACACATCTATGCTCAATTAATCTATGACAAAGGAGGCAAGAATATATAATGGAGAAAAGATAGTTTCTTCAATAAGGGGTGCTAGGAAAACTGGACAGCTGCATATAAAAAAATGAAATACCAATGTATGTGGTAAACTTAATTTATGGATGAGAAACATAAGGATCAAACCTAGTAGAAAATAAGGCATGTTGGGCCAATGAGGTCTTTCCCTATTGCCTTCACATATGTTAGAAGATCATTTAGTCAGTTTTTAAATAACCCTGAAATTTGAATGAAAGTTGAGACTATACTTAGCCAGGCCAAACCACAGTGGAAAAAAAAAATTAGAGAATACCAGTGAGAAAGCTAATATACTGAGCAGGAATTTAAAGGTACAGATTTATATTCAGGAAGGAAATCTGAGATTGTGTTGAACATGATGCAAAACAGTAATATATCAGTTTAACTGATATTAAATTTATTAATATCAGTCATTATTAATATTAACTATTAACTGACATTAAACAGTTTAATATCAGTTAAACTGATATTTTACCATAATAAAGAAGAATAACCAACTAACTGACAAAATTACTTGGTTTTTAATTCCCTTGAGAAGCCACCAAGAAGCCAAAGTCTGAGTTTATTTATTTAGGGAGGAAGGTCCAGTTATTCTCTTTTAATTCAGTGATCAACACTATAGCGTGAAGTTTTCCAGGGACAGTGGTGAGCATAATAATTGTGGAGACGACATTGAAGGTTATTTAAGAAACAAAGTTGTACAGAGCTTATGATTTGGGGGACATTTTCCCAGTGATTTCACACAATAAGAACATTTTCCATCTTTCTTATATGGCTGAATTGCACATGTCACAATCTTTTGGGCCCCCAAAAGTAAGTCAGTCAGTCACTTCAGTCGCTCAGTCATGTCCGACTCATCGCGACCCCATGAATCGCAGCACGCCAGGCCTCCCTGTCCATCACCAACTTCTGGAGTTCACTGAGACTCACATCCATCGAGTCAGTGATGCCATCCAGCCATCTCATCCTCTGTCGTCCCCTTCTCCTCCTGCCCCCAATCCCTCCCAGCATCAGAGTCTTTTCCAATGAGTCAACTCTTCGCATGAGGTGGCCCAAGTATGAGGAGTTTCAGCTTCAGCATTATTCCTTCCAAAGAAATCCCAGGGCTGATCTCCTTCAGAATGGACTGGTTGGATCACCTTGCAGTCCAAGGGACTCTCAAGAGTCTTCTCCAACACCACAGTTCAAAAGCATCAATTCTTCAGCGCTCAGCCTTCTTCACAGTCCAACTCTAACATCCATACATGACCACAGGAAAAACCATAGCCTTGACTAGATGAACCTTTGTTGGCAAAGTAATGTCTCTGCTTTTCTATATGCTATCTAGATTGGTCATAACTTTCCTTCCAAGGAGTAAGTGTCTTTTAATTTCATGGCTGCAGTCACTATCTGTAGTGATTTTGAAGCCCCCCAAAAATAAAGTCTGACACTGTTTCCACTGTTTCCCCATCTATTTCCCATGAAGTGATGGGACCGGATTGTGTTCAAAACTTTTAATGCTTTACTCTTGTGTATTTCACCAAATACAGGATTTCTCAGTTCAGTCACTCAGTTGTGTCCAACTATTTGCAAAACCATGGGCTGCAGCACACCAGGCTACCATGTCCATCACCAGCTCCCAGAGTTTACTGAAACTCATGTCCATTGAGTTGGTGATGCCATCTAACCATTTCATCCTCTGTCCTCCCCTTCTCCTCTTGCCTGCAATCTTTCCCAGCATTCAGGGTCTTTTCCAATGAGGCAGTTCTTCGCATCACGTGGCTAAAGTATTGGAGTTTCAGCATCAGTCCTTCCAATGAATATTCAGGACTGATTTCCTTTAGGATTGACTGGTTTGATGTTGCAATCCAAGGGACTCTCAAGAGTCTTCTTCAACACCACAGATCAACAGCATCAATTCTTTGGTGCTCAGCTTTCTTTATAGTCCAAATGTCACATCCATACATGACTACTGGAAAAACCATAGCTTTTTCCTAGATGGACCTTTGTCAGCAAAGTAATGTTTCTGTCTAGGTTGGTCATAACTCTTCCTCCAAGGAGCAAGCATCTTTTAATCTCATGGCTTCAGTCACTGTCTGCAGTGATTTTAGAGCCCAAGAAAATAAAGTCTGTCACTGTTTCCATTGTTTCCCCATCTATTTGCCATGAAGTGATGGGACCAGATGCTATGATCTTCCTTTTTTGAATGTTGAGTTTTAAGCCAGCTCTTTCACTCTCCTCTTTCACTTTCATCAAGAGACTCTAATTCCTCTTCACTTTCTGCCATAAGGGTGGTGTCATCTGCATATCTGAGGTTATTGATATTTCTCCCAGCAATCTTGATTCCAGCTTGTGCTTTATCCAGCCTGACATTTTACATGGTGTACTCTGCACATAAATTAAATAAGCAGGGAGATAATATATGGCCTTGATGTACTCCTTTCCCAGTTTGGAACCAGTATGTTGTTCCATGTCTGGTTCTAACTGTCACTTCTTGACATGTATACAGATTTCTCAGGAGGCAAGTCAAGTGGTCTGGTATTCCCATTTCTTAAGAATTTTCCATAGTTTGTTGTGATCCACATAGTCAAAGGCTTTGGTGTAATCAATAAAGCAGAAGTAGATGTTTTTCTCAAATTCTCTTGCTTTTTCTGTGAACCAGCGGATGTTGGTAATTTGATCTCTGGTTCCTCTGCCTTTTCTAACTCCAGCTTGAACATCTGAAAGTCCATGGTTCATGTACTGTTGAAGCCTGGCTTGGAGAATTTTGACCATTAATTTGCTAGTGTGTGAGATAAGTGCAATTGTGTGGTAGTTTGAACATTCTTTGGCATTGCCCTTCTTTGGGATTGGAATGAAAGCTGACCTTATTCAGTCCCGTGGCCACTATTGAGTTTTCCAAATTTGCTGGCATATTGAGTGCAGCACTTTCACAGCATCATCTTTTAGGATTTGAAATAGCTCAACTGGAATTCCATCACCTCCACTAGCTTTTGCCTGTGCAAAAAGCCAAAATGGTTGTCTGAGGAGGCCTTATAAATAGCTGAGAAGAGAAGAGAAGCAAAAGGCAAAGGATAAAAGGAAAGATATACCCATTTGAATGCAGAGTTCCAAAGAATAGCAACAAGAGATCAGAATGCCTTCCTCAGTGATCAGTGCAGAGAAATAGAGGAAAACAATAGAATGGAAAAGACTAGAGATCTCTTCAAGAAAATTAGAGATACCAAGGGAACATTTCATGTAAAGTGAAGTGAAGTCACTCAGTCGTGTCCAACTCTTTGCAACCCCTTGGACTGTGGCCCACCAGGCTCCTCCATCCATGGGATTTTCCAGGCAAGAGTACTGGAATGCGTTGCCATTTCCTTCTCCAGGAGATCTTCCCGACCCAGGGATTGAACCTGTGTCTCCTGCATTGTAGGCAGACACTTTACATCTGAGCCACCAGGGAAGTCATTTCATATAAAGATGGGCACAATAAAGGCCAGAAATGGTGTGGACCTAACATAAGCAGAAGATATTAAGAAGAGGTGGCAAGGATACACAGTAGAACTATACAAAAAAGATCTTCATGACCCAGATCACCACAATGGTGGGATCACTCACCTAGAGCTAGACATCCTAGAATGTGAAGTCAAGTGGGCCTTAGGAAGCATCACTGTGAACAAATACTGGATGTCTATAATAAATTCATATTTTCCAATTTGACCCACATACTAGAGAAAACTTACGTGCTTTTATTATTGTTAAGCCTACTTTAAACGAGACACTTATGTTTGGAAATGCTAATGTGTTTGGAAAGAACTTTATATTCATAATTCAAATGTGGCTTTCTGTGGATACTTATTTTCAACTTATATCAAAGATATTAAAGTAAATTCTAGCTGAAATTTGATGACAGATCTAATAATTATAATGCATTTTTTTAGAAAGCATGACCATAGTCAAATATTGTGAGAAGAGTTACTTCTGTTCTTATAAGCATTATGCTAAAGTTTTGACACTCATATAAAATCCAGGATTTTTCAGAGATTAAGGTATCATTAAGATTAAGATATCTCTTCCTCAATGAACTTTAAAGAAAATATCTTGTTTCCTTTAGGGATCCAAGAAATTTAAGTAGACAGCATTTTATAATATGACTTGTGCTAGTTACAATTTTGTCTTTTTTAAAGAAAATTCTAAAAATTGTTTGAATCTGAGAATGTTTGCTATCTTCACTTTCTTTGAAGCAGCACTAGAGACAATTTTTGAAATCAAAGTTGGTCCATCGTGTGGTTTGGGGTGTTAAAAGTAAAACTAATATAAGTAAAGGATTTAGTGTAATATAACATCATTTAAAAAACACACACACACACCTTTACCAAAGGTCTTTAAATTTCTTTTCTAAATTGTTCTTAACTCCCCCACATTTAATTGTAGTCAGTTATATGGTAGGAGTCTTAAAGTTCTGAAATAGGGCCATTAACAACAGAATAATTTCAACTAACGTACTAATAGATGTAATTTTTAGGTTATAAACATTTGTATTCCTTTTGTTGTTCCTTGGTTCCTATCTAAAAGTATTTCTAAATCTCCTCTGTATTTTTAAATGGTTTCTGCTCTTCAGAAAACACCAAATCATTCAGCAAACATGTGAGAAAGCAAAGGGCAACCACTTTGTGCTGCAGAAATGGTTCCCAAATGCCTGTTTTAGTGTTTCCTCGGTAATTAGAAATATAAATAATGGGCAGAAATAATACTGAGCATGAATTAACACACATTATGCACAAAAAAGTGTACACAGGACAATTAGAAGAGTTTTTTTTTCTTTTATTTATTTATTTTTTTTTTTGCATGAACTCTTATTCAGTATTTTATTATTATTTTTTCTCTCTAATTTTATTTTATTTTTAAACTTTACATAATTGTATTAGTTTTGCCAAATATCAAAATGAATCTGCCACAGGTATACATGTGTTCCCCATCCTGAACCCTCCTCCAACAGGTCAAGGCTATACATCCAAATTCTTCTGGTCAGTTCCTGAAATTTAAACAAAAATCAAGACATAATGATTTTTTAAATCTCACGTATGCATGCATGCATGCATTCTCAGTCTCTTCAGTTGCATCTGACTCTTTGTGACCCCTTGGACTGTAGCCTGTCAGGCTCCTCTGTCCATGGGATTCTGCAGGCAAGAACACTGGAGTGGGTTGCCATGCCCTCCTCCAGGGAATCTTCTTGACTCAGGGATCCAGCCTGCAACTCCTACATTGCAGGCAAATTCTTTACCGCCGAACCATCAGGAAAGCCCAATCTCATGTATCAGTATATAGGAATACAGTATTACTAAAAGATTCAACTATTAAGTGAAAAATGAATAAAATTGTGCAGTTTACTGCACTGTAAGCCTATTAGTGTAGAGGAACAACTCTGTCAAAGGCTGCTTAATCAATGTTGCAGCTACTATAAGAAAATTCTAGGGCAAACATAATATTTTTAAATGCAATACCCAAAGATAATGACCATATTTCTTAGCACCAAAAAAAGTACATATTTCCCCCAACCCCAAACCCCAGAGTACTATGTTCAAAAACAAAAGGTCAAGAATTAAGTAGTTGAGTAATGCCATTACCTTAAGGATCAGAATTGGACTTACACTTGAGGTCTTGGGTGAAATGAGTTTGACGGATTAGGTTCAGTTACTGGCTGTCAGTGCACTACATAAAAAACACCGCACATGCAGAGCTTAGTGAAACTAGCTGTTTTCTGCACAGGAAAATTCCTTGATAGAGTTAGCATGAAGACAAATGAACTGCTATCCCCCAAGAAAGGTGTCCCTTTAGGTTAGGCTTGAGGTTAGCAATACCAAACAGTAAGAACACTTGACTTCCCATGGCTGACAGACTCATTACCTTTGTAAATATTGAGGCTTAGCTTTGAATCCTGGGATTCTTCTTTGAGTTTCTAGAGAGTGCTAGTAACTAACCAATTACTGAGACAATAAAAAAATTAAAATGGGAAAAGACAAGGGTAGTGTTAGCAAATCTCCTTATTTCCTACTCTCAGACAAAGTTGTTTGAACTTTCTCCTTTATTATTATATCCTTATTCCTTTCATTCATTCAAAGCATTCTAAATATAACCTTGTTTTTCACAATAATAAGGACCCTCTAAAAACAAAATGTTATTGTTTTTATTAACTGGTAATGAAAACGGAACTTAGAATTAATTTCAGGTTGGTCATGGCAGGATTCAAAACCATATTTGTCAGTGTCTTGAACTAGTGTTTTTTCCAACTCATGTCCACATACAAGTATTTCTCTGAAATCTATTTACTTTATGACAGCTATCCATTCAGTCTCATATAAATTGTGTACTTTTCCTTGTGTCTCTTCTATTATTTTCTTCTCGTCATACTCTTCATTTCCTTCATATACATGTTCAAACACTAATAGAAGATGTTTAAGCAACTTTTATTTAGAATTCTTAAATATCTAAGGATTCTCAATTATTTTCATTATGTATTATTTAACATTTTAATATTTTTTACTTAATGTGTCATGGGAAAGATGCTGTTTTATATAAGTAAGTAGTCTTTCTTAATTTGCATTTAATGGCTACAAAGAATTCGATATGTCTGTGCAATAATGTATCCAATCTGATAATCTTTGTTTAAAATATTTGTTAATACACACAACAAAGATTTTAAAAATGCATAGTATCACTACTAAAAATCATGCAAAACAGTATTAATCCGTCTGCTCATGCCATGTTCTTCCCAGAGAGGTTAACTTCTCATGTGCATTTTTCCCAGTGATTTTCCAAGTTTAAAAATATATGTCAGTAGGTATATATACTACTGTGCAACGCTGCTCACCTCATGTGTCCTCTACCACCTTTTGTGTGGCCAACACCAAGCATACACTGTGGCCTCACACTCAGTCATAAAAAGCTCTGCTGCCCAGCGACATCCAGTTGAAAGGGAAAGTGTTAGTCGCTCAGTCGTATTTGACTCTGTGGCCCCATGGACTGTGTAGCCCACCAGGCTCCTATGTCCATGGAATTCTCCAGGCAAGAATACTGGAGTGGGTTGCCATACCCTTCTCCAAGAGATCTTCCTGACCCAGGGATCAAACCTAGACCTCCCACACTGCAGGCAGATTCTTTACAGTCTGAGCCACCAGGGAAGCAACATCCAGTGTGTTGCACTATAAATATAGAACTCTTCCCTCCTAGCCTCTGCTACACAGCCAGGCTAGTCAGTGAATGTCCAGAGGCTCTAGTATTTCTTTCACTGGCAAACATGTAACAGAATTTGGAATCTGGCAACATAGACAGTCTTTCCATGGGTGTATATGCATGTGTGCTAAGTTACTGCAGTCGTGTCCAACTCTCTGCGACCTTATGGACTGTAGTCCACCAGGCTCCTCTGTCCAGAGGATTCCCCAGGCAAGAATACTGGAGTGGGTTACCATATCTTTGGAAGGGTAGAATTATACAATCTGGAGGTGGGGGAAGCTAATGCTTTATCAGGAAAGCTTTGTCAATGAGACAAGGAAATGCAAGGAAGCCAAGGAAGTAAATTCCTTCCCCATGTTCTACTCTGAGGCATGTTACTGTTTATGGCTCATTTGGAAACATTTCCATTTGCAGCAGATATTTCTTTCAATCAAATTCACTGTGTCTCCTTGTGCCTACTCATAGAGTAGTAACTATCATCTCTCATTTTCATAAAGCCTTATTTCTCTTTTTTCTCACCCTGGCTGCCCTTGCTTTCATCTCCAAAATAAAATATCTAATACTTGCATCAGAGAACCCAGTCTAATAAGTATGTCTACACATTTTTATTATTGTTCAGTCATTAAGTCGTGTCTGACTCCTTGTGACCCCATGAATTGCAGCTCGCCAGGCTTCCCTTCCTTCACTATCTCCCAGAGTTTGCTCAAACTCATGTCCATTGAATCAGTGATGCATGCAACCATCTCATCCTCTGTTGTCCTTTCTCCTCCTGCCTTCAGTTTTGCCCAGCATCAGGGTCTTTTCCAATGAGGCAGCTCTTCATATCAGGTGGCCAAAGTGTTGGAGCTTCAGCTTCAGCATCAGTCCTTCCAATGAATATTCAGGGTTGATATCCTTAGGATTGACTAGTTTGATCTCTTTGCTGTCCAGGGATTCTCAAGAGTCTTCTCCAGCACCAAGTGCTTTGAAAGCATGTATGCATTCAAAAATTAAACAGAACAAATGTTTAACAAAGCAGCTCTGAATCATCCATGGTTCCAACAAGAAATAACAAGGGAAATTAAAAATATCTTGAATTGGTTGAAAGTGAAAACACAACAAATCAAAATTTATGGAACAAAGCTAAATCAATAGTTAGAGGAAAATTTATGGCTTTAAATATTTTACTACAAAAGAAGAAGGCATTAAATCAAGTATCTCAACTTTCAACTTAAGACCAAAAAAAAAAAAAAAAAAGTAAGGCAATAGAAGAAAAGATATAAAACAATTATAACAGTAACTAACAAAATGGGAAATACAAAAACAATAAAGAAAACAATGGACTCCAAAGCTGTATCTTTGCAGTAATCAATAAAATTTGCAAATCTTTAACTACAGTTATCAAGATTAAAAAAAAAAAAACAGATTACCAATATGAGGTGTAAAAGGTAGAATTTCAGGACAGATCCAACCGAAATTTTAAAAAACTTAAGGTAATATTATGAACAACTCCAACAACAAATTTAGCAATGTAGATAAAATCCGTTTCTAGAAAGGCATTGACACAGAAAAAATAGAACATTTTAATACATATATATAAAGTAAAAAAACAAGTGAGTAAATACGTTCTTAGGGAGAACCTAGACCAAGATGATTTAACTGGTGAATTCCCATCAAACATTTAAGGAAGAAATTATAACAGCCATACATAAACTTTTTCAAACAACAGAGGTAGAAACATATGCCAAAACATTTTAAGGTGCAAGTATTATCTTGATACCAAAGGTGGACAAAAATATTGGGATAAAAGTGCCTTACCATGTCTCTTATAAGCATAGATGCAAAAATGTTTAACAAAATAATACCAAATAAAATTCAACAATAAATCCAAGAAATGATAAAATGAAATATTAAAAAGTAATCACACCAAAGAAAAAATTAAAAAGGAATATATAGGACATATAGAAAACAATAGGATGCACTTAAATCCCAATTATCTCAATAATCACATTAAATATATAAGATATGAATATCCCAATTAAAAAGTAAAGATTTTTGGACTAGACTAAAAAATAATACAGACCTAACTACATATTGTTTATAAGAAGCATACTTTAGCTATTTACACAGATTATTGAAACAAAGGGATGGATATATTTGTGACATAAAAATAATAATTTTAAGAGTTGGTGAGTTGGTATGCCTATATTGCTTCCCTAGTGGCTCAAATGGTTAAGAATCTGCCTGCAGTGTGGGAGACCTGGGTTCAATCCCGAGGTTGGGACGATCCCCTGGAGAAGCAGATGACAACCCATTCCAGTATTCTTGCCTGGAGAATCCCATGGACAGAGAAGCCTGTTGTGCTAAGGGTTGGACAAGACTGAGCAACTAACACACACACACACACACACACACACACACACACACACACAGGCCTGTATTAGGGATTCCTTGGTGGTTTAGTGGTAATGAATCTCTCTGCCAATGTAGGAGATGCAGGTTTGATCCCTGGTCTGGGAGGATCCCCTGTAGAAGGAAATGGCAAGCCACTTCAGTATTCTTGCTGGGAAATCGAAGCCTAGCGGGCTACAGTCCATTAGGTTGCAGAGTCAGACATGACTTGGCAACTGAACAACAATGACTATATTAATATAAAATTATCTTCAAAAACAGGAGTACTAGGAAAGGTAAAAGGGTCATGTCGGAATCAAAATAGGGTCAATTCATCTGAAAAATTAGCAATTCTAAAAGGTTTAGCCTAATAATGAAACTTCAAAATATGTAAAGCAGATATCAACAGATCGAAGACAACAGTAACCAAATTCATGATTACTGGAGATTTTAATTCACATAATTACAAAAAAAGAGTAAGCACCCCAGAAAATAATTAAATATGTAGATTTGATCCCATCATTCACCCAATTGATATTTACATATTGTTTATATAGCACTATATCCAACATTTGAAGATTATCTTTGCCACGGGTCCATGAAACATTAATCAACATAGATCATATGCTGAGCCATAAAATAATTTAATATTATTTAATAAATACTAAATATTATATATTTTATAAATAAGTATCATTATAAATATAAGTAGTATTTAAAATATTTTAAATAATACTTAGGAATTAAAAGCATATAGTTCGTACTCTAATGAAAAAAGGACTTAATTAAAAATTAGTAATAATACTGTAAAGAAAAGCCTTAATATTTAGCAATTAAACAAAGAAGTGAAATAACAATAGGTAAAGGAAAAAATTACCAAGTGAAATTATATAGAACTTAATTTTTATTCTTTGAGGTAAAATATACATAATGTTAAATTTACAACTTTGTTTTTTAAGTGTACAAGCCAGTAGCATTACACTTGAAATAGCTTTTGATGTACAGTTTATTTTGATGAAATTCACTTTATTTTTCTTCCTGTTGCTTTTGCTGTTATATTTTAAAAATCATTGATAAATCCAAGGTGATAAAAGTTGGCTTTATGTTTTCTTTTAAGAGTTTTGTCATTTTGGCCCTTACATTTAGGTGTTTTATCAATTTTGAATTAATTTTTGTGCATGGCATAAAGGATGGGTCTAATTTCATTCATTACATGTAGATATCCATCTTTCCTGTATCATTTGTTGAGGAGGCTCTTCTTTATGCATTGAATGATCTTGCCATGTTTGTTGAAAGTAATTAACTGTGTATATGAAGGCATATTTCTGGATTTCCAATTTTATTCCATTGGTCTGTATGTCTCTCGTTATGCTAGTACCAGAATGTCTTGATTACTGTAGCATTTTTAGTAGACTTAAAGTCTATTTCTTCCCCCTTTATATTGCTAGTATCACAGATTATATCTTTATACATAGTGTGCCTGCTAATATACGGTTACAATTATTATTTGGAACCAGTCTGTTGTTCCATGTCCAGTTCTAACTGTTGCTTCCTGACCTGCATATAGGTTTCTCAAGAGGCAAGTCAGGTGGTCTGGTATTCCCATCTTTTTCAGAATTTTCCACAGTTTATTGTGATCCACATAGTCAAAGGCTTTGGCATAATTAATGAAGCAGAAATAGATGTTTTTCTGGAACTCTCTTGCTTTTTCCATGATCCAGCGGATGTTGGCAATTTCGTCTCTGGTTCCTCTGCCTTTTCTAAGACCAGCTTGAACATCAGGAAGTTCATGGTTCATGTATTGCTGAAGCCTGGCTTGGAGAATTTTGAGCATTACTTTACTAGCATGTGAGATGAGTGCAATTGTGCGGTAGTTTGAGCATTCTTTGGAATTGCTTTTCTTTGGGATTGGAATGAAAACTGACATTTTCCTGTCCTGTGGCCACTGCTGAGTTTTCCAAATTTGCTGGCATGTTGAGTGCAGCACTTTCACAGCATCATCTTTCAGGATTTGAAACAGCTCAACTGGAATTCCATCACCTCCACTAGCTTTGTTCGTCGTGATGCTTTTTAAGGCCCACTTGACTTCACATTCCAGGATGTCTGGCTCTAGGTGAGTGAAGACACCATCGTGATTCTCTGTCATGAAGATCTTTCTTGTACAGTTCTTCTGTGTATTCCTGCCACCTCTTCTTAATATCTTCTGCTTCTGTTAGGTCCCAACCATTTCTGCCCTTTATCGAGCCCATCTTTGCATGAAATTTTCCCTTGGTATGTCTAATTTTCTTGAAGAGATCTCTAGTCTTTCCCATTCTGTTGTTTTCCTCTATTTCTTATCTCTCCTTGCTATTCTTTGGAACTCTGCATTCAGAGGCTTATATCTTTCCTTTTCTCCTTTGCTTTTCGCTTCTCTTCTTTCCTCAGCTATTTGTAAGGCCTCCTCAGACAGCCATTTTGCTTTTTGGCATTTCTTTTGCACGGGGTTGGTCTTGATCCCTGTCTCCTGTACAATGTCACGAACCTCTGTCCGTAGTTCATCAGGCACTCTATCTATCAGATCTAGTCCCTTAAATCTATTTCTCACTTCCACTGTATAATCATAAAGGATTTGATTTAGGTCATACCTGAATGGTCTAGTGGTTTTCCCTACTTTCTTCAATTTAAGTCTGCATTTGGCAATAAGGAGTTCATGATCTGAGCCACAGTCAGCTCCTGGTCTTGATCTTGTTGACTGTATAGAGATTCTTCATCTTTGGCTGCAAAAAATATAATCAATCTGATTTCGGTGTTGACCATCTAGTGATGTCCATGTGTAGAGTCTTCTCTTGTGTTGTTGGAAGAGGATGTTTGCTATGACCAGTGCATTTTCCTGGCAAAACTCTCTTAGCCTTTGCCCTTCTTCATTCCGTACTCCAAGGTCAAAATTTGCCTGTTACTCCAGGTGTTTCTTGACTTCCTACTTTTGCATTCCAGTCTTCTATAATGAAAAGGACATCTTTTTTGGGTGTTAGTTCTAAAAGGTCTTGTAGGTCTTCATAGAACCGTTCAATGCCAGCTTCTTCAGCATTACTGGTTGGGGCATAGACTTGGATTACTGTAATATTGAATGGTTTTCTTTGGAAACGAACAGAGATCATTCTGTCGTTTATGAGATTGCTTCCAAGTACTGCATTTCGTACTCGTTTGTTGACCATGATGGCTACTCCATTTCTATTGAGGGATTCCTGCCCACAGTAGTAGATATAATGGTCATATGAGTTAAATTCACCCATTCCAGTCCATTTTAGTTCACTGATTCCTAGAATGTTGACGTTCACTCTTGCCATGTCCTGTTTGACCACTTCCAATTTGCCTTGATTCATGGACCTGACATTCCAGGTTCCTATGCAATATTTCTCTTTACAGCATCGGACCTTGCTTCTATCACTAGTCACATCCACAACTGGGTATTCTTTTTGCTTTGGCTCCATCCCTTCATTTTTCCTGGAGTTATTTGTCTACTGATCTCTAGTAGCATATTGGGCACCTACTGACCTGGGGAGTTCCTCTTTCATTATCCTATCATTTTGCCTTTTCATACTGTTCATGGGGTTCTCAAGGCAAGAATACTGAAGTGGTTTGCCATTCCCTTCTCCAGTGGACCACATTCTGTCAGCCCTCTCAACCATGACCCACCCGTCTTGGGTGGCCCTACGACAGACTGGTTCCAAATAGGAAAAGGAGTACATTAAGGCTGCATATTGTCACCCTGCTTATTTAACTTCTATGCAGAGTACATCATGAGAAATGCTGGGCTGGAAGAGGCACAAGCTGGAATCAAGATTGCTGGGAGAAATATCAATAACCTCAGATATGCAGATGACACCACCCTTATGGCAGAAAGGGAAGAGGAACTAAACACCTTCTTGATGAAAGTGAACGTGGAGAGTGAAAAAGTTGGCTTATAACTCAACATTCAGAAAATGAAGATCATGGCACCCAGTCCCATCACTTCATGGGACATAGATGGGGAAACAGTGGAAACAGTGTCAGACTTTATTTTTGGGGAGGCTCCAAAATCACTGCAGATGGTGACTGCACCCATGAAATTAAAAGACACTTACTCCTTGGAAGGAAAGTTATGACCAACCTAGATAGAATATTCAAAAGCAGAGACATTACTTTGCCAACAAAGGTCCTTCTAGTCAAGGTTATGGTTTTTCCTGTGGTCATGTATGGATGTGAGAGTTGGACTGTGAAGAAGGCTGAGCGCCAAAGAATTGATGCTTTTGAACTGTTGTGTTGGAGAAGACTCTTGAGAGTCCCTTGGACTGCAAGGAGATCCAATCAGTCCATTCTGAAGGAGATCAGCCCTGGGATTTCTTTGGAAGGAATGATGCTATTGCTAAAACTCCAGTACTTTGGCCACCTCATGTGAAGAGTTGATTCATTGGAAAAGACTCTGATGCTGGGCGGGATTGGGGGCAAGAGGAGAAGGGGACGACAGAGGATGAGATGCTGGATGGCATCACTGACTCAATGGACATGTCTAGGAGTTGGTGATGGACAGGGACGCCTGGCGTGCTGGGCTTCATGGGGTCGCAAAGTTTGGACACGACTGAGCGACTGAACTCACTAAACTGCAGTGAATTATTATTTTATGCATTTATATTGTTAAAAATAGGTTACAAACCAAAATGCAATAATACTATCTTTCATACTTACCTATACAGTTAGTTTTACCAGTGTCCTTCATTTTCTCATATGGTTTCAGGCTACTTTCTGGTGTCCTTTCCTTTTAGTCTAATGGACTGCCTGCACACTTCTTGTAGGGCAAGTCTGTTAGTAACAAACATTTTCAGGTTTTGTTAATTCTGGAAATGTCTAATTTCCCCCTTATTCCTGAAGGATAGTTTTGTAGATGTAGAGTTATTTATTGGTTGACAGTTTTTTTTTTTTCTTTCAGGATTTTAAATATGTCAGCCCACTGCCTTCTGACCTCCCTGTTTGCTGGTGAAAAATTACTTATTAATGTAATTGAGGCTTCACATGAGGCTCAGTGGTAAAGAACCCACTTGACAATGCAGAAGATGTGGATTCTATCCCTGGGTCTGGAAGATCTTTTGGAGAAGGGAATGGCAATAGATTATAGTATTCCTGCCTGGGAAATCCCATGGACAGAGGAACCTGGCAGGCTATAGTCCATAGGGTCACAAAGAGTTGGACACGACTTAATGACTAAACCACCACCAATCTTATTGAGGATCCCTTGTGTAATATTCATCACTTTTCCCTTGCTGCTTTCTTGATTTTCTTTTATCTTTAGCATTCCACACTTGACTATAATGCGTTGCAGCACAGGTCTCCTTGAGTTTATCCTGTGTGAAGTTCATTGAGTTTCTTGGATGCATAATTTTTTATAAAAGTTGGGGCCATTAATTCTGAACAACTCTTTTGTCTGCTTTCTATCTCTTCTTCTGGAACTCCCATTATGCATATGTTAGTACATGAGAGAGTATCTCACAGGTCCCTCAGGCTCTGTTCATTTTTCTTTGTTCTTTTTTCTTTCTGATCCTGATACTGGACCAATACAATGGTCTTATCTTTATACTCACTGATTCTTTCTTTTTCCTGCTCAAATCTGCCATTGAACTCTTCTAGTGAATTATTCCACTATGGTACTCTTCACCTCCAGAGTTTGTTTCATTCCTTTAAAAATTTTCTTCTAATTGACATTACATATTTCTTCAACACTTTACATGTACATTTTGGACAAAATTATTTACAGTAACCAAAACATGAAAATGATCAAAATAACCATCAGTGGACAAAGGGATAAATTTGCAGTATATGTATAAAATAGAATATTATTTAATAAAATAAAAATAAAATAAAATGCTGCTACTGATATTCATTTGGGTGAAACTTTAAAACATTATGCCAAGTAAAAGAAACCAGACATAAAAAATCACATTTTATATGATTCCATTTATATAAAATATCCAGAATAAGGAAGTTCATGGAAACAGAAAGCAGGTTAGTGGTTACCATTAAGTGGTGGAGTTTGTAATGGGGAGCAACTACTTAATGAATACAAGGTGTTCCTCTGAAGTAATGAAAAGTTTTGAAACTAGAAAGGGGGGATAATTACACAACATTGTGAATTCACTAAATGCAATTGAATGTACACTTTAAAATGGTCAATTGTATGTTATGTGGCTTTTACTTCAATTTTTAAAAAAATATTAAAAATCCAAAACATACTATTGAACTTAAAGAGATGAACGTAACCCAAAATGGTGAAATACATGGTCTTTTTAGGTAAGCATGGAACATTTACCAAAACTGACCATATGCTGGACCATAAAGTGAGCCCACAGTGAGTTAAACTAGAAACCAGATTTTAAAAGACCAATAAAATAGACTTAAAATTAATCCATTCACTTTTAAATTAAAAACTTCTATATAAAACATCATAGTCTTTTATGGGTGATGTGCAATCTTATATGCCTGATTCACACCAAACTTCACCATTTCCCAAATCCTCCATTACTTTTTTTGTTCCAGATCTTTACCTATTTACAAATCTTTTTTCCCCTGTGTGTGTCCTGCCCTACCTTTCTGCTTCATGAATTTATCCTCATATTTAAGATAAGATCATCTTTCGTGAAGTCTTTGCTGGCATCTCCTGGGAGAATTTGACATTCTCATGCCTATATTTTCTCAACATTTTCTTAATTTCTTATCATAATATTTATGGCATATTACAATAATTTATGTGTTTGTCTCTTTTCTAAATAGCTCTTTGCCTTAGAGTTTTTCTTATTTACCTTTGTTCTCTACTGTAATTGACAATAAATAGACATTAAATTGATGCCTTCAAACTATGGTGCTGGAGAAGACTCCTGAGAGTCCCTTGGACAGCAAGGACATCAAACCAGTCACTCTTAAGGGAAATCAACCTTGAACACTCGGAAGGACTAATGCTGAAGCTGAAACTCCAGTAGTTTAGTCATCTGATGTGAACAGCTGATGCATTGGAAAAAGTCCCTGATGTTGGGAAAGATTGAGGGCAGAAGGAGAAGAGGGCATCAGAGGATGAGATGGCTGGATGGCATCATCAATACAATGGATATAAACTTGGCAAACTTTGGGAGATGATGAGGGACAGAGTGGCCTGGCATGCTACAGCCCCTGGGGTCACAAAGCATCAGACACGACTGGGTGGCTGAAAAACAGCAACATGACATTCAATAAGTTTTTGGTTGATCAAAATGGATGCGTTGATATTGTAACCTCTGAAACTGGTCCCCAAACTGAGGAATGTTATCTAATATTAATATCTACATATTTTCAAATGACTGGATTTTCTGGCAGGATGAAAAATCCCATCAGAGTTAATAATTATAAAGTTATTATTAATAAAAAAACAGGAATAGGTAAAAAAAAAAGTTTTTAAAAAAGGAAATAAAGTTTAAAAATGTTCTCTGACATGCAAAAGGAATGAAAAAGAAGAGGACTGGGAAAGGCAATAATTGAGCAGTATCTTAAATATTATGTAAGATAAGGAGTAGTTATTCGGGACTATTTAATAGTTTAAGCCTTGGATGAGAAAATACTAGAATAATTCACCTAGCAGTTAACCTAACTGCTAACTGCTAAGTCACTTCGGTCGTGTCCGACTCTGTGCGACCCCATAGACGGCAGCCCGCCAGACTCCTCCTTCCCTGGGATTCTCCATGGATCCATCTAAATCCAAGCCTTGGATCAACCTGGAAAATCATTTCAATGTGCTTTGAGTAAAATCATGTTACAAAATCAACTCAAGAGATGTTGGCATGCCACTTATTACTAATTATCCCAAAACCAAAACAAAATACCCTAATTTTATGTCAGAAAAGAATACTGTTCTGCTCACTATGGCATTTGTTATCAGTTATATTGCCTCTAATGTCTGCTTTCACTAATCTATCCTATACACAGTACATTTCCACAAAAAGAAATTACTTGTTTTGTCAATACTGTACTTCAAAATTTTCCGTGGTTCCCAAAAAGCTTCTAAAATTAACTTTAAAAATATCATTTTGTAAAGTTTCTTGATGTTTTCTATGACTTCCTTGCTTGGATCAAACCAAAGGTATTTTATGACCCATAGTTTCTCATGCTTTCTAATCTCTTACTCATTGATTTTCTCCTTCTCTCTAAAACTGTTTTTTCTCTTTTGTTATATTTCATATTAAATATAAAGCTTTTAAACATTATCTTCCTAAGTGTAAAGCTTTGTTCTGATTTCAGACAGACTCAGGTCTATGTTCTCACTGTGCCACTTGAAAGTGAGCGAAGTCACAAGTTCTCTAGGATTTAGATTACTTGTAAAATCAGTCCATGGGATTTTTCAAGCAAGAATACTGGAGTGAGTTGCCATTTCTCTCTCTGGGGGATTTTCTGGCCCTGGGATTAAACCCATGTCTCCTGCATCTCCTGCATTTGCATGATTCTTTACCACTGAGCCATCTGAAAAGCCCCCAGATAGGAAAATACCAATGTATAACTGTACCCTTGGATAATCCTGTACACCTGAAACTATCACAACATAGTTAATCAGCTATACTCCAATATAAAATAAAAAGTTAAAAAAGCAATAGTGTTTACAATAACACCCAAAAGCGAAATACTTATGTAAAATCTAACAAAATAGCTGTAGGATCTCTGGTAAGTAGAAGCCTACAAAACACAAATATAAAAAATAGGTGGAAGATGCTTTTTGCTATTTCCCAAGTGGTAATGCTTCTTTCATCAGAGAACACATGGAACTGGTAGTCTATGTCTAAGATTGGCTTAGAACATTCTGTTTTCACAAGTAAATTATAATTTATGTAACAGAAAGAAAAAAAAATACTTGCGATGTTTTTAATAGTGTACATTATACAAAATTATGAGAAATTTTGCAGACTTGGGACTTGGAGATTGTTGTTTAGTCACTCAGTCGTGTCCGACTCTTGTGACCCCAAGGACTATCATGGAGTGGGTTGCCATTTCCTTTACCAGGAGATCTTCCCAGCCCAGGGATTGAACCCACGTGTCCTGCATTGCAGGCAGATTCTTTACCACTGAGCCACCAGGGAAGCCCAGCTCTGAGCTGCCTGCACAGACCAGGAGGTCCTGGTAGAGCTGGCTCTGCAGTTTTCTGGATCCCAGTTTGGGGAGATCTCTGTCCCCTCGGGGGGTGTGGACAGTCTGCCCCTCAGCTCCTGGGTCCTGGCCCCTCACCTCTGTATGCAACTGCCCCAAACTAGAGAACAGAACTCTGAGGCCAAGCTGGGCACTGTGCCAGCACTGGGCATCGAGGGGGCTGGGACCAGAGGATATGCTGTGCATTCTCTGAACTTTTTCTCTTTTTGTCTGTTGGCAGATTTATTGCTTTTAACCAGATTGGCCTCATCCATGTTCATCTTGTCAGAGCTCTTCAAATTATGTGAAAAGTTATACTGCAGAGCCCAGAAAGCCCAGAGCCCTAAGGAAGATGTATAGTGGACGCTGACCCAAGTAAAGTACTTGGTACATGATAATAGATAGAATAATAGATGGTGCTTTTATTAGTACAAGGTGGTGCTAGTGGTAAAGAATCTGCCTACCAATGCAGGAGATCTAAGAGACATGGGTTTGATCCCTGGGTCAGAAAGATCCCATAGAGAAGGGAATGGCAACCCACTCCAGTATTCTTGCCTGGGAAATTCCATGGGCAGAGGAACCTGATGTGGCGCTTCAAAGAGTCAGACATGACTGAGTGACTGAGCACACATTATTAACACAATTATTGCTATCATTATTTTTGATATGATCATTTTCTCTTTTAAATTCCCACAGCATTTGTATTTCTCTCTCTCTCTATGTGTATATCTATATATACCCTTTTCTCAATTATTTGTATACATATGTTAGCTGGCCACCTTATGCGAAGAGTTGACTCATTGGAAAAGACTCTGATGCTGGGAGGGATTGGAGGCAGGAGGAGAAGGGGATAACAGAGGATGAGATGGCTGGATGGCATCACTGACTTGATGGACATGAGTCTGGGTGAACTCCGGGAGTTGGTGATGGACAGGGAGGCCTGACATGCTGCGATTCATGGGGTTGCAAAGAGTCAGACACGACTGAGCGACTGAACTGAACTGAACTGAACTGTTAGCCTCTCTGATCATTTTGTAATTTTATTGATATTAGGGTTTGAGTCTCAATCTCTCTGTCCACTAATCAGTCTTCCCCACTTCTTGACACAGAATAATTCAATAATTTTGTGTTGAAAAAAATAATTATGTGTTGAGTTTGATAACATATTTTAAATACCTAGTATATACTTAAGAAATAAGATAAACTATAACTGTATTTGTAGTCAACATCATAGTAAGTAACAAGAATAGCTGTGAAAGCTCTTGGTTTTCCTGGTCCTTTCATATTGCAGGATAGTAATGCCCTAGTGATGTTGACATATTCTTTTGGTCTACTAGAGTGCTCTCAAGTTGATAAAAGTATCCAAGATTAAAACACTAAAGGATAAAAATTTATTTTACTGTTCTTTCTGATTCACTTCCACACTTATTCATATCCAGTGGGTTTATGTTTAAGCCACCTCCTTTGAGAGGTCCACAGCATATTTATATTATTTCATCACTTGTAATATTATAGATATTAGTATTAATATATTATAATAATACATTATAGATATAGACCATATATATATAATACACTATAGATATATGGTCTATAATATAAACAGATAGTCCCATGGCAAGTCTACTTCATAGCAAGTAGAAGGGGAAAAAGTGGAAGCAGTGACAAATTTTATTTTCTTAGACTCCAAAATCACTGTGGAAGGTGACTGCAGCCATGAAATTAAAAGATACTTGCTCTTTGAAATGAAAGCTATGACAAATCTAGATCGCTTATTGAAAAGCAGAGACATCACTTTGCTGACAAAGGTCTGTATAGTCAAAGCTATGGTTTTTCCAGCAGTCATATGTGGATGAGAGTGTTGGACCATACAGAAGGCTGAGTGCCTAAGAATTGATGGTTTCGAATTGTGGTGCTGGATAAGACTCTTGAGAGTCCCTTGGACTGCAAGATCAAATCAGTCAGTCCTAATCGAAATCAACCCTGAATATTCACTGGAAGGACCAATGCTGAAGCTGCAATAAGTTGGTCCCCTGATGTGAAGAACCAACTCATTGGAAAAGACCCTGATGCTGGGAAGGATTGAGGGCAAGAGGAGAAGGGGCAACAGAGGATGAGATGGTTGGATGGTATCATCAACTCAAGGGTCATGAGTTTGAGCAAACTCTGGTGGAGAGAGGACAGAGGAGACTGGTGTGCTGCAGTTATGGAGTCACAAACAGTTGGACACAACTTAGCAACCAAACAACAAACATTATAGACTTACTCATTTATTTTCTACTTCTTGACCCTAGAATATACCTCTGTATTCCTAGCATTTAGAGGAGTATCTGGATTGTGATAGGCATTCAAAAAGTATGATTTTTTAAATTATGAATGAATGAATGAAAATTCTGCACGTATGCTTTTTTGCTATATAAGAAAACTTAAGAATCAGTACAGTAATTCAAGAGACTGTAATTTTAATTACAAAAAAGAAGAAGAAATCAAGGTGGTCATTACAAAGTCATCTAGATAAATTTTCTAGCTAGTAATACCAATCAGTTCTTACTGGTTTTATTTGTTTAAATTTTTATTAAAAATTAATATAATTAATTTAATAAAGTCTGTTGCTCTTTTCTTTCTGTTAATCAGATTTAAAAATTGAAATAGCATCATGACTTCTAAATTAGTGCTAGTTACCTGCTCAAAATATTTGAATTTAGTGCTATGGTTTAAGGGTGAAAATGAAGATGGAAGGATATCTAACTAGAAACTGACACTTGTTTAGCCCTCATGAATGGAGTCACTTATGTGATCCTCTTCAGCACTAGACTTTACTGGGGAGTAACTGCAGGATGAACAGTTCTAGAGGAGTAAGGAAATAGGAACTTCCTTTAGAAGTACACTCTGAATTTAGTTGCAAAAACTGCAAAGTCAATAGCAAAGGACAAGTCTACTGACAGAGATAAAGAATTGGGAAGGCTGATGGAATCTATCATAACTCAGTATCCAGGGTGGATAAATATGTTCAGGAAAGAATGAGGGTTTCAAATGTACTTGATCAAAGAGGAATAGAGTATGATGTTTTGCTGGTTATGAACAATGCATATCACACATTTTTGTGTGATAATCTATTTACTGAATAAACCTTATAATTTCTGCTTTGAAATTGAGCCCAGAGTAGAAAAGGGCTCTCCAACAGGATCAAGCTGCCTTACCATTCCAGTTTTATTATGCTCAAAATGCTGGCAATAAATAAAAACTTATAGGGAGCATCTGGAAGGCCCCAAAAGAAAAATCATAATGCTAAGATACTGGAGTAAAGTTATAATTTCCTTTGATTATAAATGTCCTCTCTTTTTGAAGCAGCATCTGGCCTCTACTGGGCTTTTTTAAGGATTAATCATGAGACAGTTAGTGACTTGAGCTCTTCATCAAGAATGAGATGAGAGGGGCTTCCCTGGTGGCTCAGTGGTGAAGAGTCTGTCAATGCCGAAGACACAGGTTCGATCCCTCATCCAGGAAGATTCCACATCTGCTGAGCAGCTGGGCCCATGCACCGCAACTGCTGAGTCTATGCTCTAGAACTCAGGACCCACAACTACTGAGCCTATGTGCAGCTACTAACACACACACACCTAGAGCCCGTGCTCCACAATAAGAAAAGTCATAGCAGTGAGATGTCCATGCCCTACAGCTGGAGAGTGGCCCCCACTTGCCACAACTAGAGGAAGCACTGGGATTGAATTGAATGGTGGGTGTATATTAAAAAAAAAAGAATGAGATCAGAATGTCAAAGGGCAGATGTGGTGAGGTCTTTTGTTTAGGAGAGATTGGCAGTGTATTTCTATTTATGGAACAAAGTTGCTTCATTTTTAAATTTATGCCAGATTATACACTTTTCTGAGATTTAAATTCAGCATGACTAGTAAAGAACTCACCTGCCAATGCAGGAGACATAAGGGATGTGGGTTCGATCCCTGGATCAGGAAGTTCCCCTGGAGGAGGGCATGGCAATCCACTCCAGTATTCTTGCCTGGGAAATCTCATGGATAGAAAAGCCTGTTGGCTACAGTTCATGGAGTCAAAAAGAGTTGGACACAACTGAAGGGACTTAGCATGCATGCATGCATAGAGGTGAAAATAGATACTGAGTACCAGGAAGAATGGCTGGCTAGTGCTGGACCTGGGATTTTTCCCAACAGGATCCATTTCTCACCCTCTCCTCACAGAAAGGCTTGTTGTTCAGTTGCTCAGCTGTGTCCAACTCTTTGTGATCCAATGGACTGCAGCATGCCAGGCTTCCCTGCCCTTCACCAACTCCCAGAGCTTGCTCAAACTCATGTCCATTGAGTCAATGGTGCCATCCAACCATCTCATTCTCTGTTGTCCCCTTCTCTTGCCTTCAGTCTTTCCCAGCCTCAAGGTCTTCTCCAGTGAGTTGGCTTTTCACATCAGGTGGCCAAAGTATTGGAGCTTCAGCTCAGGCATTAGCCCTTCCAATGAATATTCAGGGTTGGTCTCCTTTAGGACTGACTGGTTGGATTTCCTTGCTATCCAAGGGACTCAGAAGAGTCATCTCCAACTCCACAGTTCAAAAGCATCAGTTCTTCAGCAGTCAGCTTTCTTTATGGTCCGACTGTCACATCCATACATGACCACTGGAAAACCATAGCTTAGACTAGATGGACCTTCATTGGCAAAATGATATCTCTGCTTTTTAATATGCTGTCTAGGTTGGTCATAGCTTTTCTTCCAAGGAGCAAGTATCTTTTAATTCCATGGCTGCAGTCACCATCAGCAGTGATTTTTGGAGCCCAAGAAAATAAAGTCTGTCACTGTTTCCATTGTTTCCCCACCTACTTGCCTTAAAGTGATGTGACCAGATGCCATAATCTTAGTTTTTTGAATGTTATTTCCTGGGAGTCCACATTAACTGGGTTCAAGTTCAGCCAATGGGTGTCCTTGGCAGGATATTGGTAACTGGAAGGAAAGGAAAGGCAAAGATGTTCTCATTTCTCTCTGCCTACAGTGTTATTTCTGGCAGCAGCTGCACTTCCTTAGCAACTTCTACTCTTACTAGATATTCCCACTGATGGAGCATTTGTAGGTAAAAGTGGTCCCTAAGCTGTGACAACACATCCTCCCTTTGACCTACTAGTAGATTCCTTCTGTTCCTAATCTGTGAATTGTCTTACCATTTCCCACTGGGCTTCTCAGCTCTTTCCTCACCTGTGTAATCACTTCACTATATGCTATTTCTTCTGTTGGTTTTCTTGGAGAGACTTCCTATGGATAAAATAGCCATTGACAAAATATTCTGATACTCAGCAATGATTTTTACAGTGTAACCAAGGAAGATACTTAGATGGACGATAAATGTAAGAAAAACTGGTCAGATGTTGCTAAAAACTTACCATTTCTTTTTCTAGAAATAAAACTTATTTCTACAATCTTAGGCAGGGTACAAGATGGAAAGGTGTAGTTATATGATTATAACATGATTCAATTAGAAAGTTAAAAAGAATATTACAGAAATATGGATTTATACCTGCAAAAGTTAAAGTCACTTAATTCAAAAACATTCATTCAAGCACTTCCATTTTCTTTTGTTTATAATGATAGTCAATTTGATTAAAAAGCATTACATTCTTCATTTTTTGACATAATACAAGCCAAATAACTTTTTGAACTAATATTTGAAATGTTACTCTAGGCTGTATTGGGATTACACAGATAAATAATATACTATAAAACAGCAAGGTACATTATTGCTCTAATGAAGTACCCACAAAGCAAACACATTTTCTTGATTTTAGATAAAGATTTATGAATATAAAGTTTGTATATAATTTTATATTGTATTTCCTTCTAGATCAAGTAGAGAAGTAAAGACATAATATCTCTTTTGCCAAAAATCTTCCAATAGCTGGAAGAACATTTGTACTACCCCATGATTCTACTAGTTTCAAGGTCAGCAGGTTTTTGTCTCCACTTTATTTTCTCTTAAATTTGACTGGATTTTTTTTAGCAGGTGGTGTGGTATACTGTATGTATAAAAATACCATATTTCTTTATTTTTTATGAGCCATGTAGAGTATTAAAAGATACTTACCTTCCCACTGATTTAAAAAAAATGTCCAGAGGGCTGGAAGTGGGGAACAGTTGTCAGAGATGGAGTGAACCAAAGATTGGGCCTGAAGAAGAAGGCAATGCTGATGAGATCAGACTAATTGTTGCTTCAGCCCTAACGTGTGAAGATGATTAGAAAGTCTAAGGGAGATAGCAGGAAACAAGGCATTCAGAAGAGAACATTTCCAGTTATCAATAGTATTAATTGTACCCTCATTTATGTACAATTAGTAATCATATTGGGCTTCCCAGGTGGCGCTAGTGGTAAAAACAAACAAACAAACAAAAACCTGCCTGCCAGTTCAGGAGATGTAAGAGACATGGGTTCGATTCCTGGGTCAGGAAGATCCCTTGGAGAAGGAAATGGCAACCTACTCCAATATTCTTGCTTGTAGAATCCCATGGATGGAGGAGCCTGGCAGGCTATGGTCCATTGAGGAGCAGAAAGCTGGAAATGACTGAAACATCTTAGCACAGCACAGCAGAGTAATCATATTAAAAAAATAAATAAATTTAAAAAATAATGATTTTTAATTTTTTATTTTAAATAATTCTATTTATGTGACTTTTAAAGTTGCATACTACTTCAGAATTTTACCTATTTATTATTTTTATTGATATATTTAAATTACCTCCTATTCTGAAGGTAGAATTCCCTGCAATTTGCAAAATGTATGAAAAAAAAATAAAAGAAAGTTTATAAAAGTGTCAGAGAAACACTCCATTTCAAAATACGTTGATTTAATATGGTTTTTTTTTTTTTTTCTTTTTCTTTTTTTTTTGCACTGCATGACTTGTGGGATCTCATTTCTCTGACCAGGGATCAAATCTGGGCCCTGGCAGTGAAAAAGCTGAGTCCTAATCACTGGACCACCAGGGAATTCCCCAAAATATCCTGATTCAGGAAATATATAGGAACTAAGTTCAAAACCAGTCTTTAGGAAGTGGCCAAGATGGTGGAAAGGGAAGACCCTGAACTCACCACCTCCTATAGATACCAAAATTGCAACTATCTACAGAGCAACTATCTGTGAGAATGACATTAAAGATTAGCAGAAAAGGTTTTCCACAACTAAAGTCATAATGAAATGGGTAGGAGATGTGAAAACATAATACAGTCAGGACCCCCACACCCATGTTGGATCACAAATGAGAGACGTGTTATAATCATCCAAGCCCCACATGGGTTCCCCAGCCCAGGGAGCCTGCAGCAGGAAGACAAACTCCCAGAACATCTGAATTTGCAAACCAGTGGGACTTATGTCAGGAGAGCAGGAGGGCTATAAGAAACTGAGACTTCATTCTTAAAGGGCACATGCAAAATCTCACACACTTCAAGTCCCTGTGCAGGGGAGTAGTTTGAAAGAAGTCTGGGTCAGACCTGACAAAGGAACAAGACATAAATTCAGTAAAAGAACTAACTGAAGTGGAGATAAGCAAGCCTGAAAAGAATTCAAGGTCACAATCAGAAAGATGCTCATCAAACTGAGAAAAGAATGGATGAATATGGTGAAAATTTCAACAAAGAAAATATGAAGGACCAAATGGAGCTGAAGAATACAATATCTAAAATTAAAAAATACACTGGAATGTATCAGCAGTAAATTAAATGATACAAAGGAATAAATAAATAATCTGGAATACAGAGTAGTGTAAATCACCCAAGCTAAACAGAAAAGAGGATTTTAAATAGTGAGGACAGTTTTGAAAAACTTTTGGGACAACACCAAGCACACTAACATTTGCATTAAGGGGATCCCAGAAGGAGAAAAGAAAGAGCAAACAAACACAAAATATCTCAAGTAAAAAAGTCCAACTTATATCTAAAAACCCTTTTAAAAAAAGAACAAATAAAATCCAAGGTTAATAAAAGGAAAGATATAATAAAGATCAGAGTGGAAACAAATGAAACAGAGACTACAAAACAATAAAGACATTAATAAAACTTAGAGTTGGCTCTTTGAAAAGACAAACAAAATGGATAAAACTTTAGCCAGTTTAAAAAAGAGACAGAAAGTGCCCAAATAAATAAAGTCAGAAATGAAAGAAAAAACTTACAACCAACATCACAGAAATACCAAGGATTATAAGAGATTGGTATGAACAACTATATACCAATAAAATTAACAACTTGGCAAATGAAAAAAATTGTTATGAATGTACAATTTCCCAAGACTGAATCAGGAAGGAATAGAAAATATGAACAGATCAATTACCAGTAATAAAACTGAATTAATAATTTTTAAAAATTCCAACAAAATCCAAAACCAAACAGATTCACAGGTAAATCCTACAAAAGACTTAATGAAGAACTAAGACCTATCCTTCTCAAACTGTTCCAAAAACTGAAGGCACAGGAACTTTCCAAAATTCACTCTACAAGGCCAACAGCACCCTGATATCAAAATCAGAATAAGAAACCACAAAAAACAGAAAAATATAGGCCAATATAATTGATGACTATAGATGCAAAAATCCTCAACAAAATATTAGCAAATCAAATTCAAACTATATTAAAAGGATCATACACCATGATCAAGTAGAAATTATCTGGGGCATGCAAGAATGGTTCGATATCTGCAAATCAATCAATGTATTAATTGGATTAATAAACTAAAGGATAAAAATCAGATAATCAGTTCAATAAAAGTAAAGTCGCTCAGCTGTGTCTGACTCTTTGTGACCCCATGGACTGTAGCCTACCAGGCTCTTCCATCCATGGGATTTTCCAGGCAAGAATACTGGAGTGGGTTGCCATTTCCTTCTCCGGAGGATCTTCCCAACCCAGGGATCAAACCAAGGTCTCCTGCATTGTAGACAGATGCTTTACCATCTGAACCACCAGGGATTACAGTTCAATAGATGTAGAAAATCTTTTGACCAAATTCAACATCCATTTATTAAAATAATTCTCAACAAAGTGGGTATAGAGGGAACATACCTCAACATAATAAGCACAACATACACACACACACACACACACACACACACAAAAGTGAAAGTTTCTCAGTTGTAGCCAACTCTTTGTGACCTCATGAATTATATAGCCTGCCAGGACCCTCTGTGCATAGAATTCTCCAGGCAAGAATACTGGAATGGATAGCCGTTCCCTTCTCCAGGGGATCTTCCCAACCCAGGGATCGAATCCAGGTCTCCTGCATTGCAGGTAGATTCTTTACCATCTGAGCCACCAGAGAAACCCAAGAATACTGGAGTGGGAGCCTGTCCTTTTACCAGGGGATCTTCCCAATCCAGGGATCGAACTGAGGTCTTCTGCTGAAAACAGATTCTCTACCAGGTGAGCTACCAGGGAAACCCATATATATGGCAAGCACACAAGAACATCATACTCAATAGTGAAGAGATGAAAGCTTTTCCTCTAAGATCAGGAAGGATGCCCACTCTCACCACTTTTGTTCAAGTTAGTATTGGAAATTTTAACCATAGAAATCATACAAGAAAAAGTTGTATATTAGAAATATACAATCTGGAATGTGGATTAGAAAGTAAGAAATAAAAATGTCACTATTTACAGAAAGCATAATACTAAGTATAGAAAATCCTCTAAATTCCACAAAAAAACCTATTAGAACTAATAAATGAATTCAGTAAAGTTGCAAGATACAAAATTAATATACAGATATCTGTTGCATCTCTATACACTAACAACAAATTATCAGAAAGAGCAATTTAGAAAGTCTTCACATGAAAACTGCCTCAAAATAATAAAATACCTAGGAATAAATCTAACCAAAGAAATAAAAGACTTTTACTCTGAAAACTAAGGCATTGACTAAAGAAATCAAAAGCAACACAAAAATGGAAAGGTGTCCCATGCTTGTGAACTGGAATGATTAATATTGTTAAAATGACAATACTATACAAGGCAATCTACATATTCAATGCAATTCATATCAAAAAGCCAAAGGCATTTTTCACAGAACTAGAAAAAATTATTCTAAAATTTGTATGAAACCACAAAAGACTCCAAATAGCCAAAGAAATCTTGAAAGAAGAATAAACCTGGAGGCGTCAGGTCCTGAATACCAACTCTAATACAAAGCTACAATAATCAAAATAGTATGATGTTAGCACAACAATAGATACATGAGTAACTGGAACAGTATAGAGAGACAAGAAATAAGCCTGTACTTATATTGTCAGTTAGTCTACAGCAAAGGAGGCAAAAATATACAATGGGGAAAGTACAGCCTCTTCAAAAGAGGGGAAAACTAGATAGCCAGATGTAAAAGAAACAAATTGGACTTCTTTCTCACACTATTTACAAAAATAAACTTAAAAGTGGAGTGAAAACTTTAAGGTAAGACCTGAAATCATAGAACTCTCAGGAGAAAATATAGGCAATACTTTCTTTTATGTTGGTCTTAGGGGTATATTTTTGGATCTGTCTCCTCAGACAAGGGAAACAAAAGCAAAAATAAATAAATAGAATGACATCAAACTGAAAAACATTTGTAGAGCAAGAGAAGCTATCAATAAGGAATAAAGGTAGCCTACTGAATGGGAGAAATATTTACAAACAATATATCTGGTAAGGGGTTACTATTCAAAAATGCAAAGAGTTAATACAATTAAACATCAGAAAAACAACCAACAAGATTGAAAAAAACTGGCAAAGGACCTCATGAGACATATTTTGAACCAAGACATATACATTACCAAAAGGCACATGAAAAGGTGCTCAGCATTACTAATCATCAAAGAAATGCAAATTAAAACTACACTGAGGTACCACCTCATACCTCTCAGAATGACTGCCATTAAAATATAACAAAGAACAAATGCTGGTGAAGATGCAGAGAAAGGTAACCCTTGTGCGGTGTTGGTAAGATTATAAATTGGTGCAGCCAGTGTGGAAATCCGTAGTAATGTTCTTTAAAAATATTAAAAACTAGAACTTCCATCAGATCCATCAATTTTACTTTTGCGTGTTTACCCAAAGAAAAGAAAAACACTAACTTGAAAAGATATATGCACATCAGTGTTCACTGTGACACTATTTACAATAGCCAAAATACGGTAGCAGTATGTGTCCATTGTAAATAAATGGATAAAGAATACATCAGTTCAGTTCAGTTCAGTTGCTCAGTCGTGTCCAGATCTTTGTGACCCCATGGACTGCAGCACGCCAGGCCTCCCTGTCCATCACAAACTCCTGGAATTCACCCAAACCCATGTCCATTGAGTTGGTGATGCCATCCAACCATCTCATCATCTGTCGTCTCCTTCTCCTCCTGCCTTTAACCTTTCCCAGCATCAGGGTCTTTTCCAGTGAGTCAGTGCTTCACATCAGGTGGCCAAAGTATGGAGTTTCATCTTCATCATCAGTCCTTCCAGTGAATATTCAGGACTGATTTCCTTTAGAATGGACTGGTTGGATCTCCTTGCAGTCCAAGGGACTCTCAAGAGTCTTCTTCAACACCACAGTTCAAAAGCATCAATTATTTGGCACTCAGCTTTCTTTATAGTCCTCTCACATCCATACATGACCACTGGAAAAACCATAGCCTTGATTAGATGGACCTTTGTTGGCAAAGTAATGTCTCTGCTTTTCAATATGCTGTCTAGGTTTTCTTCCAAGGAGCAAGCATCTTTTAATTTCATGGATGCAGTCACCATCTGCAGTAATTTTGGAACCCAAGAAAATAAAGTCAGCCACTGTTTCCATTGTTTCCCCATCTATTTGCCATGAAGTGATGGGACTGGATGCCATGATCTTAGTTTTCTGAATATTGAGCTTTAAGCCAACTTTTTCACTCTCATCTCTTTCAGAATTTTCCACAGTTTTTTGTGAAAAGAATGTATGGTATATATAAAGAATGGAATACCACTCGGCCATAAAAAATAGATACATTCTTGCCATTTGCAACAATGTGGATAGATCTAGAGAATGTGATGCTAAATTGAAATAGGTCAGACTGAGAAAGATGAACAACATATGATCTCATATACGGAGTGTAAAGAACAAAACAAATCGAAAACAGACTTATAGAGAACAAATACATGGTCACAAGAGGGGAAGGAGGTAGGGGTTTGGAAGATAGAGGTGAAGAGAATTAAGAGGTACAAATCTCATGTAGTAACATAAATAAGCCATGGGCAAGTAACATACAACATAAGGAATAAGATTAACAATAACTGTTTGGCCCAAATAGTTACTAGACTTATCATGGTGATCATTCTGCAAACTATGTAAATGTCAAATTACTATCTATGATACCTGAAATGAATATAATATTGTATATCAATTAGGTTTGAATATATTTTGTTAAACATTTTCTGGAAGAAAAGTAACAAAAACAACAAGGAGAACAAGGAAAATTTCTTAGTACAAAATTTTCTTGTCCCTATTAGAAAGGCACTTCTAGTAGAATAAAGACTGTGGCCCATATATACAGCTTTGTGATGTTAAAGTTTAGAGAATGCCAAGAAATAGCTTAAAAGTCTCTTGGGTTTCCTTTTCATAAATCTTTAGTCTCTGCCATACCTTAATGATATTGATTTTTCTAATTACAAATTAATACAGGGACTTCCAATTCAATATCGTTGATTAAATGCTGTTTCATTAAATTACCTTCCAAAAGTGTAAATAAATAAAAATCTTTAAAACTTCAAGGAGGAGACCCAGGGGAAAGACAACAGCAGATGAGAGAGGTCAACAAAATTTTGGGAAATGAAAGTAAGTGGAAGAGAGCTAACTGTTAAGACCAGAGGAAGCTAAGATTTTTGTGCTTACAGGAGGGAAAGTGAGGGGAAGGAAACCAATGTTCCCTGTAGATCACTGGAAAGCACTAAGTATTTTCAACAAAAGTAACAAAAAGCAAGAGCCCTAACAGTTTGTAATCAGAGAAATGGCTGAGAGTTTTTATTAACAGCATTTGGGCATTTTGATAAATCTTGACTACTTGTCTGTCATCAGCCTTCTCAAGCACTACCCTCCACCTAGAGAGTCAGCCCAACCTCACCTCCCATTCTCCAAAGCCTTGGAACCAGAGTTTCAGGATTAGGTACACAAGTCTTAGAGAGGGTGAAGGGCTGATTTGTAAACTAAAAAGAAACTGATATGATGAACCACACTTTAAAGTTCTCCAAACAAAATTTGAGCTCTTGTTCTGATCATCCTGGGGCAGGATTTCTTAGAGGAGTGCTAGGTTAGATATCCAAGGAACTGTGGCTGTGCGGGCACAGGAGGGCCTAGAGGAGCTATCCCACATTGAAGGTCAGGAAGGGCGGTGGTGAGGAGATACCCCTCGTCCAAGGTAAGGAGCAATGGCTGCCGTTTGCTGGAGCAGCCATGAAGAGATACTCCACACCCAAGGTAAGAGAAACCCAAGTAAGACGGTAAATGTTGCAAGAGGGCATCAGAGGGCAAACACACTGAAACCATACTCACAGAAAACTAGTCAATCCAATCACACTAGGACCACAGCCTTGTCTAACTCAGTGAAACTAAGCCATGCCCATGGGGCAACCCAAGATGGGCGGGTCATGGTGGAGAGATCTGACAGAATGTGGTCCACTGGAGAAGGGAATGGCAAACCACTTCAGTATTCTTGCCTTGAGAACCCCATGAACAGTATAAAATGGCAAAATGATAGGATACTGAAAGAGGAACTCCCCAGGTCAGTAGGTGCCCAATATGCTACTGGAGATCAGTGGAGAAATAACTCCAGAAAGAATGAAGGGATGGAGCCAAAGCAAAAACAATACCCAGTTGTGGATGTGACTGGTGATAGCAGCAAGGTCCGATGCTGTAAAGAGCAATATTGCATAGGAACCTGGAATGTCAGGTCCATGAATCAAGGCAAATTGGAAGTGGTCAAACAAGAGATGGCTAGAGTGAATATCGACATTCTAGGAATCAGCGAACTAAAATGGACTGGAATGGGTGAATTTAACTCAGATGACCATTATATCTACTACTGAGGGCAGGAATCCCTCAGAAGAAATGGAATAGCCATCATGGTCAACAAAAGAGTCCGAAATGCAGTACTTGGATGCAATCTCACAAATGACAGAATGATCTCTGTTCGTTTCCAAGGCAAACCATTCATATCACAGTAATCCAAGTCTATGCCCCAACCAGTAATGCTGAAGAAGCTGAACGGTGCTATGAAGACCTACAAGACGTTTTAGAACTAACACCCAAAAAAGATGTCCTTTTCATTATAGGGGACTGGAATGCAAAAGTAGGAAGTCAAGAAACACCTGGAGTAACAGGCAAATTTGGCCTTGGAATACGGAATGAAGCAGGGCAAAGACTAATAGAGTTTTGCCAAGAAAATGCACTGGTCATAACAAACACCCTCTTCCAACAACACAAGAGAAGACTCTATACATGGACATCACCAGATGGTCAACACCGAAATCAGATTGATTATATTCTTTGCAGCCAAAGACGGAGAAGCTCTAAACAGTCAGCAAAAACGACCAGGAGCTGACTGTGGCTCAGACCATGAACTCCTTATTGCCAAATTCAGACTTAAATTGAAGAAAGTAGGGAAAACCACTAAACCATTCAGGTATGACCTAAATCAAATCCCTTATGATTATACAGTGGAAGTGAGAAATAGATTTAAGGGCCTAGATCTGATAGAGTACCTGATTAACTATGGGATGAGGTTCGCGACATTGTACAGAAGACAGGGATCAAGACCATTCCCATGGAAAAGAAATGCAAAAAAGCAAAATGGAAGTCTGGGGAGGACTTACAAATAGCTGTGAAAAGAAGAGAAGCGAAAAGCAAAGGAGAAAAGGAAAGATATAAACATCTGAATGCAGAGTTCCAAAGAATAGCAAGAAAAGATAAGAAAGCCTTCTTCAGTGATCAAGGCAAAGAAATAGAGATAAACAACAGAATGGGAAAGACTAGGGATCTCTTCAAGAAAATCAGAGATACCAAAGGAACATTTCATGCAAAGATGGGCTCGATAAAGGACAGAAATGGTATGGACCTAACAGAAGCAGAAGATATTAAAAAGAGATGGCAAGAATACACAGAAGAACTGTACAAAAAAGATCTTCACGACCCAGATAATCACGATGGTGTGATCACTCACCTAGAGCCAGACATCCTGGAATGTGAAGTCAAGTGGGCCTTAGAAAGCATCACTACAAACAAAGCGAGTGGAGGTGACGGAATTCCAGTTGAGCTGTTCCAGATCCTGAAAGATGATGCTGTGAAAGTGTTGCACTCAATACGCCAGCAAATTCAGAAAACTCAGCAGTGGCCACAGCACTGGATAAGGTCAGTTTTCATTCCAATCCCAAAGAAAGGCAATGCCAAAGAATGCTCAAACTACCGCACAATTGCACTCATCTCACACACTAGTGAAGTAATGCTCAAAATTCACCAAGCCAGGTTGCAGCAATATGTGAACCGTGAACTTCCTGATGTTCAAGCTGGTTTTAGAAAAGGCAGAGGAACCAGAGATCAAATTGCCAACATCCGCTGGATCATAGAAAAAGCAAGACAGTTCCAGAAAAACATCTATTTCTGCTTTATTGACTATGCCCAAGTGTTTGACTGTGTGGATCACAATAAACTGTGGAAAATTCTGAAAGAGATGGGAATACCAGACCACCTGATCTGCCTCTTGAGAAACCTATATGCAGGTCAGGAAGCAACAGTTAGAACTGGACAAGGAACAACAGACTGGTTCCAAATGGGAAAAGGAGTTCATCAAGGCTGTATATTGTCACCCTGTTTATTTAACTTATATGCAGAGTACATCATGAGAAACGCTGGATTGGAAGAAACACAAGCTGGAATCAGGATTACAGGGAGAAATATCAATAACCTCAGATATGCAGATGACACCACCTTTATGGCAGAAAGGGAAGAGGAACTAAAAATCCTCTTGATGAAAGTGAAAGTGGAGAGTGAAAAAGTTGGCTTAAAGCTCTACATTCAGAAAACGAAGATCATGCATCTGGTCCCACCACTTCATGGGAAATAGATGGGGAAATAGATGGGGAAATAGTGGAAACAGTGTCAGACTTTATTTTTCTGGGCTCCAAAATCACTGCAGATGGTGACTGCACCCATGAAATTAAAAGATGCTTACTCCTTGGAAGGAAAGTTATGACCAACCTAGATAGCATATTCAAAAGCAGAGACATTACTTTGCCAACAAAGGTCCGTCTAGTCAAGGCTATGGTTTCTCCAGTGGTCATGTATGGATGTGAGAGTTGGACTGTGAAGAAGGCTGAGCGCCAAAGAATTGATGCTTTTGAACTGTGGTGTTGGAGAAGACTGTTGAGAGTCCCTTGGACGGCAAGGAGTTGCAACCAGTCCATTCTGAAGGAGATCAGCCCTGTGATTTCTTTGAAAGGATTGATGCTAAAACTGAAACTCCAGTACTTTGGCCACCTCATGTGAAGAGTTGACTCATTGGAAAAGACCCTGATGCTGGGAGGGATTGGGGGCAGGAGGAGAAGGGGACGACAGAGGATGAGATGGCTGGATGGCATCACTGACTTGATGGACGTGAGTCTGGGTGAACTCCGGGAGTTGGTGATGGACAGGGAGGCCTGGCGTGCTGCGATTCATGGGCTCGCAAAGAGTCGAACACGACTGAGTGACTGATCTGATCTGATCTGAGGTTAGATATAGGAGAAGGCAATGGCAGCCCACTCCAGTACTCTTGCCTGGAAATTCCCATGATGGAGGAGCCTGGTAGGCTGCAGTCTATGGGGTCGCTAAGCGTCGGACACAACTGAGCGACTTCCCTTTCACTTTCATTCATTGGAGAAGAAAATGGCAACCCACTCCAGTGTTCTTGCCTGGAGAATCCCAGGGACGGGGGAGTTTGGGGGGCTGCCGTCTATGGGGTTTCACAGAGTCGGACCCGACTGAAGCGACTTAGCAGCAGCAGCAGGTTAGATATGTGTAGGTTGCTGCAAGAATTGGGAGAATATTACTGGCATTTAATGAGTAGGAGACTCAGATTCCAGACATCACACATATAAAACTCCCTCACAGTGAAGAATTATCCCACATCTCTGAAGATTTTCTGATCACACAGTAGACAACACATAGGCAAAATAAAAAAAAGTTTTAAACCATGTGAATCTATAGTCTTAACTGCATTTTTCATATAAGTGATCCCTTCTTTTATCTTTATATTTTACATATAGAGACAGGTATTTTAGTATGGCCTTAACATAGACTGAAGTTTTCAGGGATGCCATTGTAAATTGAAGCAAGCCGGCACATTGTTTGGAGTTTAACCAAGAGTTCTTCACCAGTTCCTAAAATCACATTGCAAAGAACAGTGCTGCTTATGGTACTTAAGATGTCAGTAATGTACATCAAGACAGCTGTATCAGTCTGTATTTATAGCTGTCACCTTTAGAGATTCTACAGGTATGTGCAAACAGCTGACTACCTCATTATGTGCACAGTGAAGTGTAGAGGACCTATGCCTGATGGTTTACACACTGAAATACATATTTTATTAGAGTGACTTTCTGCTGTTTCTTTTTATATTATAGTTATGGCATGGCAGTGTTATTGGTAAAATCACATGTGTTGATAGGTTACACTCTGCTATTTTCATTTCAGGGTAGTAAAAGCAGATTTCTAAACTATGTGATTAAAAAAAAAAAAGTCATTGCTTTTAATAAGGTTGATATCCTCTGCCCTTGGAGGAACTCACTAATTGAAGATTATTCCTCCCAAAACAGTATCTAATCAGGATTTCATTCTTAAATGTGGACTGTCAGTCAACTGTTATCAGATGCTTGAAGAAAATCTCTAACATAAAAAAAGGGAGACTCCAACAAAACAAGCAAGAACTGAAAAAGAAAACCTGTAAAAAAATAAATAAATAAAACAAGACAAAAAAGCAAGGTAAGTTTTTGGAGAGAGAGTGTGTGTATGTGTTTGTGTGTCTGTGTGTGCACAAACAGTCCTTAAACTGTGTGGTCTGGAGGCCCAGGGGATTCCCCCATAGCCTCCTTAGGCGATCCGCAAGGTCAAAATTATTTTCATAATAATAGTGAGACTTTATTTTCCTTATTCACTTTCATACTCATGAGTATATGGAGGAGTTTTTCAGAGGTTACACAGTATGTAATATCTCTACAAATTGAATACAGAAGCAGCTATGAGGATCCAGCTGTCTTATATTAAGCCAGACATGAAAGAGATTCACAGAACCAAAGGATCTAACTTGCCAGATTGAGTGCCAAACACAATAAATGAAAAAAAACCTCACCCATATGCAGCATCATACAATTTTATAACATTGAAGGTAGAAAGAAGATCCTAAACTTTTCAGGAAAAAAAAATATGAAAGATGAAAAATAAAAATGGCAACATTGAACCTGGAAAAACAAGGGAGATATTCTATAACACTCTGAATAAAGATTACTTTCTATTGAACCCTATATTCAAACTATCTGCTGAGTGTTTAGATAAAATAGTGACATTTTAAGACAGGCAATATTACCAAAATTTCACCTCCTATACACATTTCTAAGGAAGATTCTAGAGGAACAGATAGTAAACAAAGAAACATGAGGACAGTGCATGCAGAGAATAAGGAAAGTGCCACAGGAGTGTAACACCAAATTTCCATGGTCCATAGCAAGAATGGAGAGCAACTCAGGCAGAGGGAAACAGAGCATGATGCTCCAGGAGTGCACTTCCGGGAAAAATAATTAAGCTTGTAATACTTTCACTGACTAGATACAAAACTGAGAGGATATTTAAGAATGTGGGAAGAAAGCTGCCGCATATACAGAGGATCACATTTATTTATTATTTTATTATTTATTGGAATATAATTGCTCTACAATGTGTTAGTTTCTGCTGTACAACAGTGTGAATCAGCTATGTGTATACCTATATCCCCTCCCTCTGAGACCTCCCTCCCACCCTACCCCCATCCCACCTCTCTAGGTCATCACAGAGCGCCAGGCTGAGCTCCTTCTGCTATACAGCAGCTTCCCACTAGCTGTCTGTTTCACACATGGTAGTATATATATGTCAGTGCTACTCTCTCAATTCATCCCTCTCCCCGTGTCCATTCTCTATGTCTGAGTCTCTATTCCTGCCCATCAAATAGGTTCATCTGTACCATTTTTCTAGTTTCCATGCTGTGCTGTGCTCAATCGCCTAGTCATGTCCAACTCTTTGCAACCCCATAGACTGTGGCCTGCCAGACTCCTCAGTCCATGGAATTTTCCAGGCAAGAATACTGGAGCAGATTGCCATTTCCTACTCCCAGGGATCTTCTGTTAATATGCAATATTTATTTTTCTTTCTCTGACTTACTTCACTCTGTATGACTGACTCTAAGTCCATCCACATCATTGCAAATGATCCACAAAGAGCCTTACATTTAAAAATGAGGAAAGTGAAGTCACTCAGTCGTGTCCATGGACTGTAGCCTGCCAGGCTCCTCCTTCCATGGGATTTTCCAGGCAAGAATACTGGAGTGGTTTGCCATTTCCTTCTCCAGGGGATCTTCCAGACCCAGCGATCAAACCTGGGTCTCCTGCATTCCTTACGGTCTGAGCCATCAGGGAAGCCCAGAAATGAAATTATCCACCAAATGAATCAAAGGTTGAAGAGAAGGAAAAAGTCACCCTAATACACAGATCTCAACTTATATGAGCAGTGATTTAATAAAAAGAAATTGTGCCTTTTTTGTAGGGTCTACTATAGTCAAAATCATGTAAATTTTGGACAATAGAGATGCAGGCAAGGTCGATAGACAGGAATAAGAACAGCTAACATGAGTGCCTGCAGACCTAGATTAAAACATGTACCAATTTATGTGTATGAATTTCAGAACGTTTTCAGTGAAAGTGGAAAGGTATAATTTCATATTTATGAAATTAAAATAAAATTTCACATACTCTTTTATAGTATAATAATGATGATACTTCATACTTTTAATCAGACAATCTGAAGCCCTCTATAAACATTAGCAAATTAAGTCTCACAATACCCCATGCAGTAGTTAAGAATAATCATTCATTATATACTCAATAGTTAAAATGAGACATCAAGAGATTAAGTGATTTATCTCAAGATCATACATTCCCTGAATTCTAGAGAGAAGAGTCGCCTACAATTTTTTCATATCTTTTGCTCTGGCTCTCAATCTTCTCTTCCAGTTGTATCACTACAGACAGTATGATATGCTCTCTATTTGGTGTTATAAGCAAGGTTGCAGGGTTACCTGGCCACCTTGCTGGCTCGTGAAGTTTCCATTTTTCCCCCTTTAGAGGATGTAAGATAAACTCACCCTTTATCAAATTCCCCTTTAGAGTAATTTCCTAGTGCATTTCTCAACAGAAGTTTTTCCAGCGTAAGCTCAGTAGCAGAATAACACCTGTATTTAATCATTTATACTTTGCACAATCCATTCAATATTAATTACCCAAATACTTATTAAGTTGTTTTGTATGTCAAGCACTACATATTTGATTCCTGTCATCACAGGTTTTAGTCCAGGAAAGGCAGCAAATCTTAAAAGGCAATTATAGTGAAGTCAGCCCGAGGTTTCTAAGAAGTAGTATCATACTGAACAAGCTCAGAGCACATGACATCTAGATGAGGAGTTACTTCAGCATAGTCTTCCTAAAGGAAATAGCTTCTAAGCTCAGGTCTGAAGGATGAATAAAGATTAGCCAAGCAAAACAGACAAGTGTGCACTAGTTAGAAAGAAATACTCATGTAGCAGTGAAGAGATGAAAGATCCTGCTGTGTGCAGGAAGCTGAGAGATGCCCAGAACGACTGGAAAGAAAGTGAACAAGAGAAGAGACGAATTGAAACACAAAGCGACTAAGCAATAACATCGTGTTAAGCTACATTAAGAAGTTTATATTTTTCTAAGAACAATAAGAATCTTGAAAGGATTTTAAACAAGAAGTCATGTTTTGTTATGAAGTACCATTCTGGCTGCTATGTGGATAGAATGGATCAGAAGTGGGCAAAACTGGAGACAAGAAGACTAGTTAGGAATCTCATTTCAAGCTAGAGATAATGGTAGCCTGTTTACATGTGTGAAGGGGAGAAGTGAAGATGGAAAAAAGAAATGTAGTCAAGAGATACGAAGATATGAAATTGAGAGTGACTTTGACTTTATATGAGGATGAATGAAGGAAAAAAAACAAAACAGAAGATTCCCAATTTTCAGAGAATAAACGTCTACAGAAGAAAACAGAAGCTTCTGTCTTTGACTACAAGACAAAAGTTTGTGTGTGTGTGTGTGTTCAAGAAACAAGTTGAAACTGAAATACCACACAAAAACAGAAAATAAAATGGAGGAATATTGGAGATAAAATAATTAAGGATTTTATCTTATTGGGAGAAGAGAGAATAAGTAACTCTTAGACTTCTATATACACGTCAAAAATTTGAACACATCCATTAAAATAATGGAAATATGATTAATTTTCAAGTCAAAATTGTATAGTTATACATATATATGTTTATTAATATGTATATATATACATATACATAGAATCAAAATTGTTTTTTTATGCTCTCAATAACAAAGACAGACTGTACACTTGTTTTCAGCATACATGGAACTTTCATCAGTATTGACCATCTGCTTTATAAACTCAACAGAATATTCAGCACAATAAATCCGAAGAACATAGTAAGCCCAAAGTTGAAGGGATGAAATCATAAAAACTTATATCAGAAATTCATAAAATGAAAAACATCCAAATCAACAAAAACCAATGGAGTTGATCATCAAAACTTAAAAGGTGTTTCTTTGAAGATACTAGTAAAACATTGATACTAGTAAAACATTAGAGGTTTAAAAACCTCTAGTAACACCGATCAGAAAACTAGAGAAATAAAATAATATTAACAAGAATTATTTACCTCTACCCTTTTGCTTTAGTTTAAGAAAGATGATATCCACTGAAATTCTGTGATATGACTTTGAAGTTTTTCTCCATAGTTCTGGGCTGCCTTAGGCCAGCTTAAGGAGAGAGTCTCTAGTGTTTATAGTCTTATCAAAGGAAACATAATATTAGTTCCTCTCAGTCCAGAACCCATGGTTCAATAGATGTAAAAAAATCTTTAAGGTAGAAGTACAATAAAATTATATTCTGCCACTTGTGGGGTCACCAGGGAGAAGTAAATTTCTGAAAACAAAATTCTGTCTCCCTGACACAAAGAGTTAACAAATCTTAGCTGTATCCCAGGTCCTAAAGTCACGCCAAAACACATCAGAGTATGTGAATATATTACCCTTTCTTACACAAGCCTCAATTCTTTTTTTTTTTTTAGAATATTTTTTTGATGTGGACCGTTTTTATTTTCTTTATTGAATTTGTTACAGTATTGCTTCTGTTTTATGTTTTGGTTTTTTGGCCATGAGGCATGTGGGATCATAGCTGCCTGACCAGGGATCAAGCCTACACCTCCTGTGTAGGAAGGTGAGGTTTTAACCACTGGACAGCCAAGAAATTCCCAACAAGTCTCAGTTCTTTCTTTCATAAAACATAGCACAGAGAAAGAGTAGCATTGTTCAGACGCCCACTTATACTTTCTTTTCCTTGTGGTTGTTCAGTCTTTAAGTTGTGTTTGGTTCTTTGCAACCCCATGGACCACAGCATGCCAGGCTGCTCTGTTCTTCATTATCTCCAGGAGTTTGCTCAAACTCATGGCCATTGAGATAGTGATGCTATCTAACCATCTCCTCCTCTGCTGCCCTCTTCTCCTTTGCCTTCAATCTTTCCCAACATCAGGGTCTTTTCCAGTGAATCACCTCTTCACAGCAGGTGGCCAGAGTATTGGAGCTTCAGCTTCAGCATGAGTCCTTCCAATAAATATTCAGGGTTGATTTCTTTTAGGATTGAATGGTTTGATCTCCTTGTAGTCCAAGGGACTCTCAAGAGTCTTCTCCAGCATCACAGTTTGAAAGCATCAGTTCTTTGGCTCTCAGCTTTCTTTATGGTCCAACTCTCACAATCCGTACATGACTACTGGAAAAACCATAGCTTTGACTAGATGGACCTTTGTTGGCAAAGTGATGTCTTTGCTTTTTAATAGGACTAATGCTGAAGCTAAGCCAATATTCTGGCCACCTGGTGCAAAGAGCTGACTCATTGGAAAAGACCCTGATGCTGGGAAAGATTGAAGGCAGGAGGAGAAGGGGGCGGCAGAGGGCAAGATGGTTAGATAGCACCACCAACTCAATGGACGTGAATTTGAGCAAACTCCAGGAGACAGTGAAGGCTGAGGAGCCTGGCATGCTGCAATCTATGGGGTCTCAAAGAGTAGAACATGACTTATGGCTGAACAATAAAGTGTACACTTTTATTAGCACTGAGGGCACCGATGACCAATTCAAGGGTGGACAAAGGATCTAATCAAAATAAAGTCTAAGAGTCAAGTAATATTACAGACCTCTTCTTTCCAGCTTTTCCATGAGTATCTCCTTCTTACAAATCTGAAACCCCACTGGGATGTTCAGCCCGCTGAACTTGAGTTTCCACCTCTTCTTGTCCTCACGTCTCTGTTTTCCCTGTTTGCATCACTTGATCTAATGTAATAGTCATTCTTTTGCATGTAACTTTATCTCTTCTCCTTACATGTGTTTAACTGGTCAATTCACAGTAAGAATTAAATTTGAATTCTCCTCTAACCTGTTCTTTACCTTTATTTAAGTTTCACATTCTGACAGTTCTCACTCTAAATGACTGCAAACCTCAAATGGGTCCTCTGCACTGCCCAGTAATCCTTCTGTGTTCTGAAGTCAGTTCACTCTTCATTCTCTTGGGTGCCATTTCTTTTGTACCCAAACCTCTGAGACTATGCTTGCTCATAGTGTCAAATATAGTTTGCTATGACTGTGTAATAAAGTACAACAGAAGTTTATTATCTCATTGTTTTATAATCCGAACAGGTAAAGAATATGCCTGCAGTGCAGGAGACCCTAGTTCTATCCCTGGGTCAGGAAGATCCCCTGAGAAGGGAATGGCAACCCACTCCAGTATTCTTGCCTGGAGAATGCCATGGACAGAGGAGCTTGATGGGCTACAGTCCATGGTGTCACAAAGTGTCAGACATGACTGAACGATTAATACATCACTTACTTCACTTTGTAACCAAAAGTCCAAATGTGGTGGAGTTGGATTCTCTGTTCAGGATTTCAGCCGGCTGACATCAGGGCCAGGGCTACGGTACTCACCAGAGGCTGAGGAAATATCCGTGCTTGCTGGTTGTTGGCTGGATTCATTTTCTTGAAGCTGTAGGATGGTGGTTCCAATTTACTGCTGTCAGCCGGGGACCACTCTCAGCTTCTAGAAGCCACCCACATTTCCTTGCCTTGTGGCCCCCTTAAACAGTTCACAAAACAGATATTTGTTTTCTTTGAAACCAGTCAGAGTACACCTCTCTGATTTCTTCTGAGACAAGAAAGGAAAAAATTCTGTTCAAGGGGATAAACTAATTAGGTCCGGTCCACTCAGTATACTCTTTCACTTGCCATATGATATAATCCCTGGTGGCTCAGACAGTGAAGAATCTGCCTGCAGTTCAGAAACCTGTCATTGATCTCTGGGTTGGGAATATTCACTGGAGAAGGGAATGGCTAGCCACTCCAGTATTTTTACCTGGAGAACTCCATAGATAGAGGAGCCTGGCAGGCTACAGTCCGTGGGGTCACAAAGAGTCAGACATGACTGAGTAACTAATACAATCACAGGAGTGGTATTTTTTCATATCACAGGTTCCACCCACACTCCAAGGAGAGAGTATAATATGAAAATAAGGGAGTCATCTTACAGATCTTAGAAATCTGCCTACTATACTCCACTTCCTCACTCTCAGCTGACAGTTTTACTTCTTAATTGATAAATTAAAAAAAAAAAAAAACACACACACAAATGATCAGGAGACTTTATCCTTCCACTGGCAAGTCTACCAACCCAGTTTCATCTAAGCCCCTCCTAAACTTTACCTTTGCACCATAACAAATTAGAGATACCAAGGGAACACTTCATGCAAAGATGGGCTTAATAAAGGACAGAAATGGTATGGACCTAACAGAAGCAGAAGATATTAAGAAGAGGTGGCAAGAATACACAGAAGAACTGTACAAAAAAGATTTTCACGACCCAGATAATCACAATGGTGTGATCACTCACCTAGAGCCAGACATCCTGGAATGTGAAGTCAAGTGGGCCTTAGGAAGCATCACTACGAACAAAGCTGGTGGAGGTGATGGAATTCCAGTTGAGCTATTTCAAATCCTGATAGAAGATACTGTGAAAGTGTTACACTCAATATGCCAGCACATTTGGAAAACTCAGCAGTGGTCACAGGACTGGAAAAGGTCAGTTTTCATTCCAATCCCAAAGAAAGGCAATGCCAAAGAATGCTCAAACTACCACAAAATTGCACTCATCTCACACGCTAGTAAAGTAATGCTTAAAATTCTCCAAGCCAGGCTTCAGCAATATGTGAACTGTGAACTTCCAGATGTTCAAGCTGCTTTTAGAAAAGGCAGAGGAACCAGAGATCAAATTGCTAACATCCGCTGGATCATGAAAAAAGCAAGCGAGTTCCAGGAAAATATCTATTTCTGCTTTATTGACTATGCCAAAGCCTTTGACTATGTGGATCACACTGTGCCAAAGCCTTTAACTGTGTGGATCACAATAAACTGTGGAAAATTCTGAAAGAGATGGGGATACCAGACCACCTGACCTGCCTCTTGAGAAACCTATATGCAGGTCAGGAAGCAACAGTTAGAAGTGGACAAGGAACAACAGACTGGTTCCAAATAGGAAAAGGAGTACGTGAAGACTGTATATTGTCACCCTGCTTATTTAACTTCTATGCAGAGTACATCATGAGAAACGCTGGGCTGGAGGAAGCACAAGCTGGAATCAAGATTGCAGGGAGAAATATCAATAACCTCAGATATGCAGATGACACCACCCTTATGGCAGAAAGTGAAGAACTAAAGAGCCTCTTGATGAAAGAGGAGACTGAAAAAGTTGGCTTAAAGCTCAACATTCAGAAAACTAAGATCCTGGCATCTGGTCCCATCACTTCATGGAAAATAGATGGGGAAACCATGGAAACAGTAGCTGACTTTATTTTTCTGGGCTCACTGTGGATGGTGATTGCAGCCATGAGATTAAAAGATGCTTACTCCTTGGAAGGAAAGTTATGACCAGCCTAGATAGCATATTAAAAAGCAGAGACGTTACTTTGCTAACAAAGGTCCATCTAGTCAAGGCTATGTTTTTTCCAGTGGTCATGTATGGATGTGAGAGTAGGACTATAAAGAAAGCTGAGCACCAAAGAATTCATGCTTTTGAACTCTGGTGTTGGACAAGACTCTTGAGAGTCCCTTGGACTGCAAGGAGATCCAACCAGTCCATCCTAAAGGAGATCAGTCCTGGGTGTTCTTTGAAGGACTGATGCTGAGGCTGAAACTCCAATACTTTGGCCACCTCATGCGAAGAGTTGACTCATTGGAAAAGACCCTGATGCTGGGAAAGATTGAGGGCAGGAGGAGAAGGGGACGACAGAGGATGAGATGGCTGGATGGCATCACTGACTCAATGGACTTGAGTCTGAGTAAACGCCAGGAGTTGGTGATGGACAGGGAGGCCTGGTGTGCTGCGGTTCATGGGGTCACAAAGAGTCGGACATGACTGAGTGACTAAATTGAACTGAACAGATGGATTGCCAGTTCTCCTATGGACAAGTCCATATTTTGGTTACTAGATCTTATTCCAACCTACGGATTCAAGGTCTTCGATGTCCTAATGATCCTCATTTTCTCCTGCATCATCTGTTTTATTCTCCTTTGAACTAGATGATTCTTATTCTTATATGGACAATCTGTAATACAACTCATGTAGAAACCAAAACTGGAACTCTCTTTGTTCACATTCTCTTTCTATCTTGACCCCACTGCCTTGAAAGCAAAATCACTCATCTTAGTTATCTCAATTTACTTATCTACCATTCTCCCTAGAACTTACTTAAATTAGGCTTTTCTTACCATCACTCTTATTAAAGGCATTAATGATGCTCCTTTGCCAAATATAATGATAAATTTTCAGTCTTTAGCTTACATGAATGTTCATTGCATTTGTCATAGTTGGTCACTTCCCCCTTCTTGCAATGCTTTCGTGTCTTGGGTTTCTGGACACTTGTCCAGGTTTTCTTCACTGATGCTTTCTTCAGTATCTGATATGAATCTTCCTCCTTGTCAGACCTCTAAATACTGCAGGAGCCCAAATGTATTGGTTATATATTGCTACAATAAGGCTATAAAGCATCACCCTGAAACTCAGTCTGTCTGCAATAAAAACATATTTCACAGGTCTCTGGGGTTTAGCTGCTCTAGTCTGTTCTCAGCTGGACTCACCTATCCCCCTTGGATTGACCCTGTGTCTCTCATCTTTCTTCTGGGACCAGAGGGCCCTGGTAAGCGTCTTCTCATGGTAAGAGTAGAAGGTAAGCCCTCAGCAGAAATGTATGAATACTTTATCAAGCCTTCCCTTCCCGTAGACCATAGCAAGTTTCAGGGATGAGTCCAGTGTCAGAATGCTGTAGCCCAATTATATGGCAAAGAACAGAGGTAGAGGGAAGGAAACAGCTGTGGGGTCTTTAATGAAATTAATCAGCCACACCAGGGCTCATCTTCATCATCTTGATTCCTCTTTTCTTCTTTGTCTACACTAACCACTTAGGTGATCCCATCTAATTCTGTTACTTTAAATATAAATTTTATCATTAACTTCCAATTATAAATATAAATTTCTGTCTCAAGCGCTACCCTGAAGTCCAAACTAAGTTACCTAGTATTTACCTGACAGCTCACTCCACATGGATATCTATTAAATAGCTCGTAAATAGTATGTCTAAACCCAAACATCTGATTTGTAGAAAACTGAAACCTGCCCATACTTCATCATCCTCCATCTCGTTACATGGTATCATCTTTAACTTGTTACAAAGGCCAAAAACACTGGAGTCCTGCCTGTCTTCTCTCTCTTAAATATTTATGAACAATCTATCAAGTAATCCTTTTGGCTCCACTTTGAAAACGTATCTGATCATTTCTTACTGGCTCCACCAGTAGCACCTAGCCTAAGGCAACTTCCTCTGGCATCTGAATAGCCATCACTCCCATCCAAGAGGTATCCTTGCTTCTGCTCTTGTCCTACCTCAGGACTTTTCCCTTTATCATCAAGTATGATGCTCCTAAAACATGTATATTATTATAAACATGTGTATTACAAACAAGTATATTATTTAGCTAACTCCCCTGAAAAGAAATCATCAAATGGTTCTCTTTCATTCATACCTAAAATAAATAACCGACCGAGTCCAACAATGACACCTAAACTAAATGACATAAATGCCTTTGGGAACTGGCCTTGGCCTAACTCTCCAACATTATTTGAGCTTTCTTGCTCTTACTAATTCTCTCTCACCTGCAATAACAGCCTACTGTTTTTCTAAATCAATAAAAATACTCCCACTTACTGGTCTTTGCAATTCTGCCTAAAAATGCTCTTTTCTCAAGATATATGTAAGACTTCTTTCCTGCCTTCATTGACGTTTCTCTTCAAAAGGCACTTCTTCAGAGGCATATGTGTGTACCTATCATTCAGTCGTGTCCAACCCTTTGTGACCTCACAGACTGTAACCTGCCAGGCTCCTCTGTCCATGGGATTTTCCAGGCAAGAGTACTGAAGGGGGTTGCCATTTCGTCCTCCAGGGAATCTTCCCAACCCAGGAATCAAACCCTTCAGAGAGGTACCCTTTGCCTATACCATCAAAATTAGAAGCCCCATTAGCCTCTATCCTTTTGTTTTGCTCAGTATTTATCTATAGTACCACTACTACCTAATAGCATGTTATTAATTTATATGTTTAATGTCTATATTCCACAGCAAGAAGGAAGGCCCCATGGTAACAGCCACTTCATCAGTTTTATTCACTGTTACATCTCCTGCAAATAAAATGGTGCTTTTATACATGGGAGTACTCAAAAATATATATTGAATGTTGAATGCTGAATAATTCATATATCATTGAACTAATAATCCTTTTTATCTGCAAGGCATCTCTACAACCCTTCTTTACCCTTTTATTCATGCTATTGATCCTGTTGGCTGTAACAACAGTATGTAATATTACACATTAATTATAAATAACAATATAATTAAGGAATATAGCTCTTATAAACACTCTACTGTAAACACATTTTAATGTATTTCCTAGCATATATGTATAAAAATGTTTTCCCAGAAATGAAATTGCTGGTTTATAGGATTATGTACATGTTCAGCTTTAGAATAATGTTAAATTATTTTCCAAGTGATCAACAAAGGAATGGATAAATAAAATTTATCCACATACAAAAATATTACATCATGTGAAAGTAAATGCATTAATGTGATATGCAGACAGTGTAAATGAGTCTTAGAAAAGTTATGTTGGGTGAGGGGCTTCCCTGGCAGCTCAGCGGTAAAGAATTAGCCTGCAGTGCAGGAGACCTGGGTTCAATCCCCAGGTCAGGAAGATCTCCTGGAGAATACAGTGGCAACCCACTCCAGTATTCTTGTCTGAAGAACCCCAAGGACAGAGGAGCCTGGCGGGCTGCAGTCCATGGGATCGCAAAGAGTCAGACACAACTGAGCAATAAGGCTTCACTTCATGGTGATGAAAATAGGTAAGCCCCCAAAGACTATGTATTAATTACACTATGTTTATATAGTTAAACAAAACTAAGTAATCCATGTAATGGTACATACATATGTCTCAAAAGAATGAAATTTACAAAATCCAAGATAGTATTTAACTGTCTGGGGTGAGGTGGGAAGCAAGAGGATGGATCTGAGTAGCACACAGATAACTTTGAAAGTATCAGTCATGTTTTAGCTCTTAAGTTGTGTGGTGGATTGTGGATTTATGAGTGTTCATTTTATTTTACACTTCATCAACATTATATGTATGTTTCACATATTCTTTTGTATATATCAAATGTGTGTTTGTGTGTGTGTTAGTTGCTCAGTTGTAGCCAACTGTTTGCGACCTCATGGACTGTACCCTACCAGGCTCCTCTGTCCATGGGATTCTCTAGGCAAGAATACTGGAGTGAGTTGCCATTCCCTGCTCCAGGGATCTTCCCAACCCAGGAATTGAACCTGGGTCCCCATTTTGCAGGCAGATTCTTTACCATCTGAGCCACTGGGGAGCCCATATATCAAATACATCACTATATTTTAAGTGTATAACTTCTAGTTATTAAGCAAAAATTGTGCCTAATAACTCTTCCACATTTAGCTTCTCATTTTATGTATGTGCTGCATGCTTAGTCATTTCTGACTCTTTGCAA